>NC_057810.1:680078193-680176369 GCF_018294505.1 Triticum aestivum
ACTCCGGCGAGCCCCCCACCCCCCAACCCCTGAAAACCGACTGACCCAAAAGTCGATTCAGTCGACTGAAGTGTGGCTTAATCGGAGCAGAGTAGCAGCACGAGCAAGGGGGAGAGCAGCAGCAGCAGCTGGGCGAGTGAGAGATCGAGCGAGAGCCGGAGCAGCAGCAGCAGCGCGAGCGAGCGAGCGAGAGCTGGAGCAGTAGCAGCAGATCCGGCTGGTATGGCCACCGCCGCCGAAGGGGCCTCGCACTGGGGGAGAGCCACCATGGAGATGTCGCCCGCGGCGCCGGCTTCAAGGTAGCCGCTCCATGGCAGTGCGGGATGGAGCACCGTCGGCTCCGGGAGGTCGAGTTAAGGAGAAGGTGCCATGCGATGAGTGTACAACCACTTTGGTGGCGCCGAGTAGGCCTCGGCTTCGTCCGAGGAGTCGGTGAGGATGCTGCGGTTCCGGTGGAGCAGGTTAAGGCAGCGCTGTGGGGATGGGGCAGCCGCGATAGACGAGGCGATCGTCGAAGCAGCTCCTTGGAGGTGGAGGACGGGGCGGCTGAACCGGCGGGACGGCGAGATGGATGACAGATCCTCATCCGGGGAGGTGGACGAGTGAAGTCGAGCTGTTGCGGTGGACGACGTCGTCGGGGAAGAGGCTCCGGCTGGGCAGCCGTGACGTGGCGGACGGAGGAGGGTGGGGTTTCGCGGCTGGAGCGGAGAGGTTATGGCGGCCTGGGATTTCGAATGGCGAAATGGGGCGATGGGAGGGGGTGAAGCATGACTTAGGGACGCACTTGTCCAAAATGTTGGGTGTGTTACAAAAGTACCCCCCACCGATTTGAACTAGCGGCCCTTTCGGCTCAGGGTTAGAAGGGGGATTTCGTGTGTCGGGATTTGGCAGCTGGAGGGAGTTTTCGCGCGCGTTGTAATTTTGGGATAGCAAGGCGCGGGTTGTGAAGGCGCCAGTTTTGGGAGCACGATATCTGAATTTTCGGGATATAACAAGATGCAGGTTGAATTTTGGGGACAAGCCTAACATGTAGTAATATTGTACTTGTACGTACCAAATCAATTCGCACTTCCCTCAACCAAAAAGAAAACGAAAAAAATAAAACTATTCACACCACACAAAGAGAGAGAGAGAGTTGCCCCGTTTTACTATACAAATGCTATTCAAAGCTACTCCCTCCTTCCATCTATATAGGGCCTAATGCGTTTTTCGATGCTAACTTTGACCAAATATTAGAGCAATGATATATGACATGCAACTTACACAAAGCACACCGTTAACTTCGTCTGTGAAAGGTTCTTTCAATGATATATTTTTCACATTGTGCGTGTCATGTACTATTAATCTTGTCAATAGTCAAAGGCGGTCTTAAAAATCTCATTACGCCCTATATAGATGGAAGGAGGGAGTATGAATCCATGTTATGTCCGATTATATTTTTTCGCTTTGCTGTATAATGCATGTAACCTACTCATACCAACATTTTAGTGCATTCCAAATGTCTATACTACTGCTGCAATTCGAACTAAATTTGAATTCGTTTCTCTATTTCAATAAGAATCTACAATCATGATTGTTGCCAACTTCAACCATCATAGTTTCCTTGCTATCCACCAGATATAAATCGGACGGCCTATAATGCAGGATGGCAGGCACACCATCATCAACAACTCCGTTTTTTATAAGAGTAGAGATAAAATATATTAAATGTAGTATAACATGTTGATAAACACACCATGTGTATCACCGTTATATATATTCACACATACGTCGGTTTAAAACACTATGATAAATTCTTCAAATATCCGAATTCACTTTTTATAATGAAGTATATATGATCTCTATTCGTCTTTTACACCCACACAACCCTCTTATCTTTGTAGCTAGCGCTAACTTTCTCTTACGCATGCACACACACGCATCCCTCTCACCCTCCCTCAGCATTCTCTAGCTCCATCGCGCAAATTCGTCTTTTCACTTTAGGTCGTTCACCCACGGTGTGTGTAGGCCCCCCAGCTCCTTCTTTACGGCACACATCGATCGATATGCCTCTCTAGCCAGGTGTTCCTAGCACAAACTCAAGCTTCCCCTTTTCTCTTGTCACCGTCCATGCCTCACTCCCACCACTCTTTTCATCGTTCTCATACTCGCACACTCCTCCCCGCTCGATATAGTATGCCTCTTGTACCACCTCCTACATGCATCCCTCTATCTCTATCCTTCTCCTCGTGCCTCGTTTGCTTCTAACACACACATGAATGTATACCGATCGATCTCCCAACATATACTTGGATCGACTTTAACTACCCCCCATCGATCGACGTACCTTACAAGTTATGTCTCTCCTTTCTCTAACAAAGGGCGATTGATCTTCCTATGTAGTTATGTCTTCTTACCACAGCCACATCGTCCCCCCCCTCATCCTTCGTGCATGCCTCCTGACCCGTCTCTCACACGCACGTGCACAGACAACAAGCAGCCATCTCCTCTCTTATTGATATTGCGGGCGTGCCCTCCGTTTGTCTAGCAACCCTATCCTACCATTTGTTAGAAGCAACTCCACTACCACCCCCTCCAACACTCTAGCTCTGTCTCTCTCCCAACCTTATTCCTCTCATGCACATATGCATGGATGACGATCAATCTCCCTTAATACATGAGGCATATCGATCTCCTTAATACATGAGGTAGGCCTCTCTCCTCCTCCACACATATACCAGCCATTGTACCTCTATAGTTAATTGGGCCTCCCTCTTCCCCCACCACACACCGATAGTTGAGCGCTGCAGGTAGGTATCCATGCCATAGAGACAAACTGCACATGTCCCCTCTCACGTTCTAGTAGGCTAGCCACTCTATATCTTTGACGTGGGCACACACAAATTCGATGGCACTCTTTATCGATCACGCGCGCGCACACACACACATCATCCCTCTTTTTGATTCTATGGACACCTCAAGCCGGTGATACCTCCACTCTCTTCTCGTGGATCGCCCCCTCTATATATATGTTATATCCAGGACTCTATTTCACACACATTGCATATGTTACATTTTTTGATTGACCCCCCCCCCCCAAAAAAAACTCTCAAGAACCCACACACTATATCTCTCTAGGTTTGTATCTCTCTCACACAACCCCACATAGGTGGTGTACGTATACAAGAAGAGAATAGGTGCACCGTGCATGTACTAACGCTTCGTGCCCAACCACACCGCGCGGGTACACGGTGGAGCTCATTTCTTTAAAAAATGGCATCCCACGTGCTAATTTGAACGCCTGTAGCGGTTGTTTACCTAGGGAGGTCGTGTACCACGCCTGCACGAAACAAAGTTCGACTTGATGCGTTGCCGCGTTATTTTAAAATAAAGTTATAGAGCTCAATGGCACATACACAGAATATACAATGTTTTTTATGGAGAAAAAGGTACTCCGCTCACTATATACAATGGAGCCTTGCGTGCCTGGTTTGTCGCTCTTCAGAGTATCTCACACAAGGCTGCGGTGGCCTCTCTCTCTCTCACCGTTGGTCACTGATCCGGCCGCATCCCGTCCGCCGGGGGAAAGGGAGTGCGGTGGCCTCTCTCTCTCTCACCGTTGGTCACTGATCCGCCGCATCCCGTCCACCGGGGGAAAGGGCGGAAGTGCATCGTTTCTCCATTCGACGGCGCCGAGGCAGCACGTCCCGATCTGCGGTACACACCGTTTTCTTTGACCAAGCTCCAGCGCGGCAGGGCCTACGCCACCTGCTCGCAGATTCCGCCCTCCGCCGCTCACCTAGTTATATCCCGACGACCTCTAGGTATCCCCTCCGGCCTTGCTCCACTGCCTGTCTTCCCACGTCGCTGCATGTGGATCTTCCATAGTTCTTTGCCCAAAATGTAGCTCGTCCAGCGTACTTTCCATATTGCATTCTCGTCCTCACACCGTTTTAGACAAACACAACCGTGTTGTTATCTTCCCTTAGGGCAAGGAATATGCTTCTTTTTTGTCGTCGCATGTGTCATCAACTGTTATTGGCCAGTAATTGTTTCCTTTCTACCTCTTTTTTGCAAACAGGGCTATCCATTTCACCTTGTTGCTATTGCGACCTTTTGGTGAACTGCACAAATCACTTTTTTCTTAAGAGTGTTTTATGCAGTTGTACTAAAATGTCACATGGGCAACATCTCTACATTTCAGTGCGACTGCACAAAGGGAGATTGGTTTTGCTCTATCCTCCTCATCCAACTCCGAGCCTAATCTTCTCCAACTAGTTAGTCTTAAAAGAGACTGCAAAGGTGACCAGCTTCTATTTATGTGTTTATTGTTTCATCAGCAGTCCTCTCTTATCGTAATCACACTTAATATCTTTGGAACAGGGACGCTCAGCTCTATTTTAGTGGAACTGCACAAAATGATCGGAATGTTGCATGCTCCAGACAGCTACTTTTTTTCCCAACATGCCTTATTGATTTAGACAGAGCTGGGGGGACGTTGCTGCCAATGAAAGCATGGATCAATTTTAATTTAACACCTTCTCACAACTCTGTCTTCAGTTGTGATGTAATAATTAGCTCTGATCTGCTAATAATTGACATGCATTAGCAAGGAAGTTAGTTTTTTATTGTTTTCGAAAGAGCGTCGATGGCAAGACACGCGAAACAGAAGCTGAAAGCTCACACCATTGTACAATTTCATGTCTCGTTGGAAAATTATTTGTATAGTACGCCAATTATGTAAACAAATGATGGAAGCTTGATAGCATTGCCAGAAGCCTCTTCATCATCCGGGTCCATGTGCCATGCACAAAATTATACTCCTTCGTTCCTAAATATTTGTCTTTTTACAAATTTCAAACGGGCATATTTTAGAGTGTAGATTCACTCATTTTGCTTCGTATGTGTACTCCCTCCGTTCCTAAATATTCTATTCGTCTTTCTAGAGATTTCAACAAGTGACTACATACGGAGCAAAATGAGAGAATCTACACTCTAAAATATGTATATACATCCGTATGTGTGAGTCCATTTGAAATCTCTAAAAAGACAAATATTTGAGTAGTCACTCGTTGAAATCTCTAGAAAGACAAATATACTCCGGAGTATATTTAAGAACCGAGGGGGTAGTGCACAACCGCATGGGAGACTCAACCCGGTCGTTGCGCCGCATTAATAGTGAGTAATGAGCAGTCAAATCATGAGCCCCACCTTTCCCACTGTAAGATGCTCTGAAGAAGCAACCATCAATACGCTCTTCTTTGAATCCGCTCATACTACTCCTGTTGGAAATATGCCCTACATGCAATAATAAAATGGTTATTATTATATTTCTTTGTTCATGATAATTGTCTGTTATTCATGCTATAATTGTGTTATCTGGAAATCGTAATACACATGTGAATACATAGACCACAACATGTCCCTAGTAAGCCTCTAGTTGACTAGCTCGTTGATCAACAGATAGTCATGGTTTCTTGACTATGGGCATTGGATGTCATTGATAACGAGATCACATCATTAGGAGAATGATGTGATGGACAAGACCCAATCCTAAGCATAGCTCAATGATTGTGTAGTTTGTTTAGCTAGAGCTTTTCCAAATGTCAAGTATCATTTCCTTAGACCATGAGATTGTGAAACTCCCAGATACCGTAGGAGTGCTTTGGGTGTGCCAAACGTCACAACGTAACTGGGTGACTCTAAAGGTGCACTACGGGTATCTCCGAAAGTGTCTGTTGGATTGGCATGAATCGAGACTGGGATTTATCACTCCGTATGACAGAGAGGTATCTCTGGGCCCACTCGGTAATGCATCATCATAATGAGCTCAATGTGACCAAGTGTCTGGTCATGGGATCATGCATTACGGTACGAGTAAAGTGACTTGCCGGTAACGGGATTAAACGAGGTATTGGGATACCGATGATCGAATCTCGGGCATGTAACGTACTGATTGACAAAGGGAATTGTATACGGGATTGCTTGAGTCCTCGACATCGTGGTTCATCCGATGAGATCATCGAGGAGCATGTGGGAGCCAACATGGGTATCGAGATCCTGTTGTTGGTTATTGACCGGAGAGGCGTCTCAGTCATGTCTGCATGTCTCCCGAACCCGTAGGGTCTACACACTTAAGGTTCGGTGACGCTAGGGTTGTAGAGATATAAGTATGCAGTAACCCGAAAGTTGTTCGGAGTCTCGGATGAGATCCCGGATGTCACGAGGAGTTCCAGAATGGTCCAGAGGTAAATAATTATATATAGGAAGTCAGGTTTCGGCCATCGTGAAAGTTTCAGGGGTCACCGGTATTGTACCGGGACCACCGGAAGGGTCCCGGGGGTCCACCAGGTGGGGCCACCTATCCCGGAGGGCCCGATGGGCTGAAGTGGGAGGGGAACCAGTCCCTGGTGGGCTGGTGCGCCCCCTCTTGGGCCCCCCTGCGCCTAGGGTTGGGAAACCCTAGGGGTGGGGGCGCCTCCACCTGGCTTCGGGGGCAAGTTTCCCCCCTGGCCGCCGCCCCCCTTGGAGATCCTATCTCCTAGAGCCGGCGCCCCCCTAGGGGGCCTATATAAAGAGGGGGGAGGGAGGGCAGCCGCATCCATGCTCTTGGCGCCTCCCTCTCCCCTTGCTACACCTCTCCCTCTCGCAGAAGCTTGGCGAAGCCCTGCCGAGATCACTGCTGCATCCCCCACCACGCCGTCGTGCTGCTGGATCTTCATCAACCTCTCCTTCCCCCTTGCTGGATCAAGAAGGAGGAGACATCTTCCTCAACCGTATGTGTGTTTAACGCAGAGGTGCCGTACGTTCAGCGCTAGGATCTCCGGTGATTTGGATCACGACGAGTACGACTCCCTCAACTCTGTTCTCTTGAACGCTTTTGCTCGCGATCTACAAGGGTATGTAGATGCACTCCTCTCTCTCGTTGCTAGCTGAACTCATAGATTGATCTTGGTGAAAGCGTAGAAATTTTTTATTTTCTGGAACGTTCTCCAACAGTGGCATCAGAGCTAGGTCTATGCGTAGTTCTCTTTGCACGAGTAGAACACAAATTTGTTGTGGGCGTAGATGTTGTCAACTTTCTTGCCACAACTAGTCTTATTTTGCTTCAGTGGTATCGTGGGATGAAGCGGCCCGGACCGACCTTACACGTACGCTTACGTTAGACAGGTTCCATCGACTGACATGCACTAGTTGCATAAGGTGGCTAGCGGGTGTCTGTCTCTCCCACTTTAGTTGGAGCGGATTCGATGAAAAGGGTCCTTATGAAGGGTAAATATAAGTTGGCAAATCACGTTGTGGCTTTTACGTAGGTAAGAAACGTTCTTGCTAGAACTCTATTGCAGCCACGTAAAACATGCAACAACAATTAGAGGACGTCTAACTTGTTTTTGCAGCATGTGATTGTGATGTGATATGGACAAAAGTTGTGATGAATGATGAATGATATATATGTGATGTATGAGATCATGTTCTTGTAATAGGAATCACGACTTGCATGTCGATGAGTATGACAACCGGCATGAACCATAGGAGTTGTCTTAATTATTGTATGACCTGCGTGTCATTGATTCAACGCCATGTAATTACTTTACTTTATTGCTAAACCGTTAGCCATAGTAGTAGAAGTAATAGTTGGCGATAAACCCCATGGAGACACGATGATGGAGATCATGGTGTCATGCCGGTGACGAAGATGATCATGGAGCCCCGAAGATGGAGATCAAAGGAGCTATATGATATTGGCCATATCATGTCACTACTATTTGATTGCATGTGCTGTTTTTCATGTTTTTTGCATTTTGTTTACTTAGAACAACGGTAGTAAATAAGATGATCCCTCATAATAATTTCAAGAAAGTGTTCCCCCTAACTATACGCCGTTGCGAAAGTTCGTTGTTTCGAAGCACCACGTGATGATCGGGTGTGATAGATTCTAACATTCACATACAACGGGTGTAAGACAGATTTACACACGCATAAACACTTAGGTTAACTTGACGAGCCTAGCATGTACAGACATGACCTCGGAACACAAGAAACCGAAAGGTCAAACATGAGTCGTATGGAAGATACGATCAACATGGAGATGTTCACCGATGATGACTAGTCCGTCTCACGTGATGATCGGACACGGCATAGTCGACTCGGATCATGTATCACTTAGATGACTAGAGGGATGTCTAATCTGAGTGGGAGTTCATTAAATAATTTGATTAGATGAACTTAATTATCATGAACTTAGTCTAAAATCTTTACAATATGTCTTGTAGATCAAATGGCCCACGTTACCCTCAACTTCAACGCGTTCCTAGAGAAAACCAAGCTAAAAGATGATGGCATCAACTATACGGACTGGGTCCGAAACCTGAGGATCATCCTCATAGCTGCAAAGAAAGATTATGTCTTAGAAGCATCGCTAGGTGAAGCTCCCATCCCAGAGAACCAAGACGTTATGAACGCTTGGTAGTCTCGTGCTGATGATTACTCCCTCGTTCAGTGCGGCATGCTTTAGAGCTTAGAACCGGGGCTCCAAAAGCGTTTTGAGCAACACGGAGCATATGAGATGTTCGAAGAGCTGAAAATGGTTTTCCAAGCTCATGCCCGGGTCTAGAGATATGAAGTCTCCGACAAGTTCTTCAGTTGTAAGATGGAGGAAAATAGTTCTATCAGTGAGCACATACTCAAAATGTCTGGGTTGCACAACCGCTTGACTCAGCTGGGAGTTAATCTCCCGGATGGCGCGGTTATTGACAGAATCCTTCAGTCGCTTCCACCGAGCTACAAGAGCTTTGTGATGAACTTCAATATGCAGGGGATGGAAAAGACCATTCCTGAGGTATATTCAATGCTGAAATCAGCGGAGGTAGAGATCAATAAGGAACATCAAGTGTTGATGGTGAATAAAACCACTAAGTTCAAAGGTAAGGGTAAGAAGAACTTCAAGAAGGACAGCAATGGAGGTGCCGTGCCCGGTAAGCCAGTTGCCGGGAAGAAGTCAAAAAATGGACCCAAGCCTAAAACTGAGTGCTTTTATTGCAAGGGAAGCGGGCACTGGAAGCGGAACTGCCCCAAATACTTAGCGGACAAGAAGGCCGGCAACACTAGAGGTATATGTGATATACATGTAATTGATGTGTACCTTACCAGTACTCGTAGTAGCTCCTGGGTATTTGATACCGGTGCCGTTGCTCATATTTGTAACTCAAAGCAGGAGCTGCGGAATAAGCGGAGACTGGCGAAGGATGAGGTGACGATGTGCGTCGGGAATGGTCCCAAGGTCGATGTGATCGCTGTCGGCACGCTACCTCTACATTTACCTACGGGATTAGTTTTAAACCTCAATAATTGTTATTTAGTGCCAAGTTTGAGCATGAACATTGTATCTGGATCTCATTTAATACGAGATGGCTACTCATTGAAATCCGAGAATAATGGTTGTTCTATTTATATGAGAGATATGTTTTATGGTCATGCCCCGATGGTCAATGGTTTATTCTTAATGAATCTCGAACGTGATGTTACACATATTCATAGTGTGAATACCAAAATATGTAAAGTTGATAACGATAGTCCCACATACTTGTGGCACTGCCGCCTTGGTCACATTGGTGTCAAGCGCATGAAGAAGCTCCATGCTGATGGACTTTTAGAGTCTCTCGATTATGAATCATTTGACACATGCGAACCATGTCTCATGGGCAAAATGACCAAGACTCCGTTCTCCGGAACAATGGAGCGAGCAACCAACTTATTGGAAATCATACATACTGATGTGTGCAGTCCAATGAGCGTTGAGGATCGTGGAGGATATCGTTATGTTCTCACTCTCACTGACGACTTGAGTAGATATGGGTATGTCTACTTGATGAAACACAAGTCTGAGACCTTTGAAAAGTTCAAGGAATTTCAGAATGAGGTAGAGAATCAACGTGACCGAAAGATAAAGTTCCTACGATCAGATCGTGGAGGAGAATATTTAAGTCACGAATTTGGTACGCACTTAAGGAAATGTGGAATCGTTTCACAACTCACGCCGCCTGGAACACCTCAGCGTAACGGTGTGTTCGAACATCGTAATCGCACTTTATTGGATATGGTGCGATCTATGATGTTTCTTACCGATTTACCGCTATCTTTTTGGGGATACTCTCTAGAGCCAACTACATTCACTTTAAATAGGGCACCGTCTAAATCCGTTGAGACAACACCTGTCGAAGTAATGGGCCGCGGGTAGGCTAACCTGAGCCCCAAAACCTTTCAAAACATCAGGGCAGACTGCGCACCTCAAGACCCCACGATGAAGAGCCGCCTCCTGGGAGTCGGCAGCAACTGTCCCTCATGGCCGAGTCCCAGGGACGACTTCGAGTTAAGCCGACTCTTGGCTGACGACTTCGAGATGAGCCGACTCTTGGCTGACGACTTCAAGATAAGACGACTATGGGAGTCGGCCCATGACTCCAACCATCTCATGCCTTCGCCACGATGGACGGGGCGGGGTACGGTCACTGCGTGGCCGTCTCTACCCTACTTACGAAGGGCTGGCATGGCTACAGTGCGCCGTATCGCTGGAGATCTCCATCGTGGCGCGGCACTGTTGCCATGCCCGCCCTGACCTCAGCCCCCGTGGGCGGCGCACTGTGCCCACGACGGCTTGCCTGTACGGCCCGGAGACGGCGGGACCTGCCCGTCAGCGGGAGCACAGAAGACGGCGAGAATGCCCCGAAGACGGATCCGTGGGAGTCGCCCCCCTGGAGTCGGCCGGCCCCTCCCACGGGTCCCGCACGCCATTAACCAGAAAAGATGGGGAATGGCGACAGTGATCGTCCGCCAGACGGCGGCACTGTTGCCATGATCTCATGACCAAGCCAGCGTCATCAGAAGCACGACTACAGTACCAGGCCTGTCGGCGGGGCCCGTTAGTCGGCGGGCCCCAGCAGTCGGCGGAGAAGACGACGGCCAGAGAGACAGACAGCTGGGACCCGCGCCCAGCCGGATTACCATTGTATCCCTGGGGGGCAGGCCTATATAAGCCCCCCGGGGCACCCATGCAAGGGGGATAGCTTCTTTAGTATTAGAGCCGATCAGATAGGAAGGAGGGAGCTAGCCTTGCCCTCTCCTACCTCCAGAAAACAGCTCTAGGAGCAACCTTGTATTCACTTTGCCATAGTGATCATACGGAGACCCCGCAGAGCAGCAGTAGGGGTGTTATCTCCCCGGAGAGCCCTAAAGCTGGGTAAGATCTGCCGGCGTGCATGTATTCGCCTCATCCCGCTTCCGGGCACCGGCGACGTTCTACTCGCTCCCACCATGATAAGCCATCCTTTGGCATATGTCGCACCCAACCCCCGACATTTGGCGCCCACCATGGGGCGAGGTGCACCGTCGTCTGGAGACCTGATCTAGACGGGAACCCTTTTCCTCCCTGGCGAGCACAGCCAGCCCGGCACGCCAGACGGAGTCTGTGACGACGCGCTGCACGGTGCTGAGATCGCCTGTGCGGCCAGCTGCCTCGCTGAACTTATCGGCGAGGTTCACCTCTCTGATGAGCCTGCATCCGACGCAGGCACGAGCAGCCCCGAGAGCCTCCTCGCGGGTCTCCTCGACCAACTCCACGTCGCCGGCGAGCCTGCCATGGACCTGGAGTCCATAGGATCCACTGACCTGATGCTGGTCGACTCCGACACCGCGTCGCTCGACGCGTTCCCCACCAACATGGTGGTCTACGACGAGCCTCTCCCTTGCGTAGAGAGCGGCAGAAGCACCGTCACGGAGGTCCTCGTCCTCGATCACGGTGAGCATTCTGGCGAAGGAGCTCATGATCCACTTGACACGGCCCTGCAAGACCTGATCGCGCCCATTCCGGGAGACGCTGATGCGGAGACGCTGGAGGTGCGCCGCCTCCAGCTCGTCGAGGGCGCGAAGAAGCTGGCAAGCATGAGACGCTTGTCAGAAGCCTACCAGCGTGAGATGGATCGCGCTGTGGGCGGCTCGCCGGCTCCAACTGGGCCTAGCTGCCTAGGCGCGGTCCGGTAGCATGGCGCGGCCATCGCCAACCTGTTCGGGGCCAATCGCCCTGTGTACGCCACGCCTACGGAGAACATCCGCGCTGCCCAGGCGGCGGCGGACGAGCTCGACAACTTCGAAGGCGAAGAGCGCCGCTTGATGACAGAGCAAGTTCAGCAACTCCTCGATGCGGCTGCCGCGCAGAACGAAGCCGGCTGCTGCATGGAGGCGTCGCAACGACAAAACGACGACTTGCCTCCCCGCCGAGATCAAGGCGCGACGTCTCAGACACCAACCGGCGGTGTTCGCGGAGGGAAGGACAAGGGTCCGGCTGTCAGCCACAGTCGGAGCGCGACCAAGATGGTCGCCCCAAAGCAGTAGAACGGCGGGACGACTATCTGCCTCCCCCTCCTTGCAAAGAAAGGCAAATCTCCCTGCCACCCGTTGAGCATCCGACTCTCGGCGACCGCCTTGGCCACCGAGAGGGAGTCGGAGAAAATGACGCTCGCCACCGGATCGACCGACTCGACCGATCCCTGGCGCTGGAAGAAGAAGACGAGTTGGGTCCTCCCTGCTTCGGACCTCGCATCGGAGACGAGCCCTTTCCCAAAGTGTTCATGCTCCCCCGAGATATGCCCAAGTACACCGGCTCCGTGAAGCCGGAAGACTGGCTAGTTGACTACTCCACGGCCGTCAACATAGCAAACGGCAACAAGCGTGTTGCCGTAAAGTATGTTCCACTCATGCTCCAAGGCACGACCCGGACATGGTTGAACAGCCTGAAGCCCCACAGCATCAACAGCTGGGTCGACTTCACCGAAGCCTTCGTCCGCAACTTCACGAGCACATACAAGCGGCCTCCCAAGCTCGCCAACTCTCCTTGTGCGTGCAAGGCCCCAACGAGTCGACTCGCGACTACCTCACGCGCTGGGCCGAGCTTCGGAACTCCTGCGAGGGCATGCACGAGGTGCAGGCTATCGAGTACTTCACTGCCGGGTGCAGAGAAGGCACCCTCCTCAAGCACAAGCTCCTCTACGACGAGCCAGAGACCCTCGACGAGCTGCTAATCATAGCACACAAATACGCCACGGCTGACTCCTCCATGAAGGCGGAGATTCAAGTTAGCGCGACTGGAAAAGTCGCCACTCAGGCTCCCCGAACTCCGGTTGGGGACGCCAGTCGGCGACAACAGCAGAACAACCACAAGCGCAAAGCCCCACAGCCGGCTTCTAGCAGTCGGCAAGTTGCGGCAGTCGAAGACCAATAGCCGGAGGAGCAGCCTCCGGCCAAGCGGCAGAAAGGCGGCAAGTCCAACGGGTTGCCGGCCTTCTCCTACGAGCAGACCCTAGATGGCCCCTGCAAGTTCCACAGCGGTGCGAAGCCGTCGAACCACACCACCCGGAAGTGCCACTGGCTCACCAGAATCGCCAAGGGAGACGGCCTCCTACCTCCCCCGCCCGCTGGGCTGCCGCCTCCACCGCCGCCCCAGCAGCCGGCTGTCAGGCCAGTCGGCGCAATACAAGACGAGTACCCAGAAGAGCACAGAGCTTATGTGGTGTTTACTAGTGTGGCTGACGATCGACGCAGCAGGCGGCTGCAGCAGCAAGAGGTGAACGCAGTCGCGTCAAGCACTCCAGAGTTCATGCACTGGTCCGAGAAGCCTATCAGTTGGAGCAGAGCTGATCACCCAGAGGTGATGCCGAATCCGGGATCCTACGCCCTGGTCTTAGGCGCCACACTCGCCACAGATAGGCGGGCCGCTCGTTTCTCGCGAGTGCTGATAGACGGAGGCAGCAGTATCAACATCTTGTACAAAGATACCTTGGAGAAGTTAGGAATCAAGCAAAGACAGCTTCAGAGCAGCCGGACTGTGTTCCACGGCATTGTTCCTGGCCTTTCCTGCTCGCCAATCGGCAAAATCCTGATAGACGTCCTCTTTGGGGACAAAGATCATTTCCGCCGAGAGCCAGTTTGGTTTGAAGTGGTGGACCTCGAAAGCCTGTACCATGCGTTGCTTGGCCGACCTGCTTTGGCCAAGTTCATGGCGGTACCCCACTATGCCTACCTCAAGATGAAGATGCCGAGTTCCAAGGGGATTCTAACCGTAGCCGACGACTACAGAAAGTCGTCCGCTTGCGCGGCCGAAAGCAGTCAGCTGGCCGAGTCCTTGGTGATCGCAGCTGAGAAGTGGCTTCTTGATCGGGTTGTGGCGATGGCCGGCAAGTAGCCCGAGATGTCACCCGACCCCAAGGAGTCGGAAGCAGAAGGATCGTTCAAGCCGGCCTGAGAAATGAATAAGATACCCTTGGACCCGGAGCACCCAAAGAGGTACGCTGTCATGGGTACAAACCTTGACAGCAAATAGGAAGGCGAGCTCGTCGATTTCCTCCGTGAGAATCGAGACATCTTCGCATGGTCCCCTAAAGACATGCCAGGTGTACCGACGGAATTCGCCGAGCACAAGTTACATGTCCGGTCTGATGTGAAGCCCGTCAGGCAGCCCTTGCGCCGCCTGTCAGAAGAGAAGAGAAGAGTTGTTGGAGAAGAGATAGCCCGGCTCCTGGCAGCCGACTTCATTATGGAAGTGTTTTTCCCAGAGTGGCTAGCAAACCCGGTCCTGGTGCTGAAGAAGAACAAGCAGTGGCGGATGTGTATCGACTACACAAGCCTCAACAAAGCTTGCCCCAAGGACCCATTCGCTCTGCCGAGAATTGATCAGGTGATAGACTCCACAGCCGGATGCGAGCTGTTGAGTTTCTTAGATGCATATTCTGGATATCACCAGATCAAGCTGAACCCGGCTGACAGACTGAAGACTGCCTTCATCACGCCGTTTGGAGCCTTCTGCTACCTGACCATGACGTTCGGCTTGAGGAATGCCGGCGCCACCTTTCAGCGTTGCATGCAGAAGTGCCTCCTCAAGCAACTCGGCAAAAACGCCCACGTCTATGTGGACGATGTGGTGGTGAAGACGGAGAAGCGCGGAACATTGCTGGAAGACCTCAAGGAAACCTTTGAGAACCTGCGCCGATTCCAGATCAAGCTCAACCCTGAGAAATGCGTCTTCGGAGTACCAGCCGGCCAACTCCTTGGCTTCCTGGTCTCTGAACGCGGCATAGAGTGCAACCCTGTAAAGATCAAGGCCATCGAGAGGATGGAGGTACCCCGCCGACTGCTAGATGTGCAAAAGTTCACCGGCTGCTTGGCATTCATCAGCCGTTTCATCAGTCGGCTGGGCGAGAAGGCTCTCCCTTTATACCATCTCATGAAGAAGACGACCTTTTTTGAGTGGAACCCCAAGGCGGACGAAGCTTTTCTCCAGTTGAAGAAAATGCTGACTACTCCCCCTGTGCTGGCGGCTCCGACTCCTAAAGAGCCCATGCTCCTATACATTGCCGCCACCAGTCGGGTAGTCAGCACAGTTATTGTAGTTGATCGCAAGGAGGAAGGCAAGGCGCTACCAGTCCAGAGACCGGTATATTACCTGAGCGAAGTACTGTCGGCCTCCAAGCAGAACTACCCCCACTACCAGAAGATGTGCTACGGCGTGCACTTTGCCGCCAAGAAATTGAAGCCTTACTTCCAGGAGCATCCAATCACTGTGGTCTGCATAGCCCCACTTGCCGAGATCATCGGAAGCCGAGATGCTTCTGGCTGAGTGGCCAAATGGGCCATCGATCTGGCTCCCTACACCATCTACTACCCGCCCCGCACCACCATCAAGTCGCCAGCACTGGCCGACTTCCTCGTCGACTGGGCCGAGACCCAGTACCTGCCGCCAGCGCCCGACTCCACCCATTGGCGGATGCACTTCGACGGCTCCAAGATGCGCACCGGCTTGGGAGCCAGCGTCGTCCTCACTTCCCCCAAGGGCGACAAGCTCAGATATGCCTGCAAATCCACTTCGCCGCCTCCAACAACGTCGCTGAGTATGAGGCGCTCATTCACGGGTTCCGGCTTGCCAAAGAACTTGGCATTCGCCGGATCCTGTGTTATGGCGACTCCGACTTAGTGGTCCAGCAGTCATCTGGCGATTGGGACGCCAAGGATGCAAACATGGCGAGCTACCGCTTCCTTGTGCAGCAACTCAGCGGATATTTCGAGGGGTGCGAGTTCCTCCATGTGCCAAGGAATGACAACGACCAAGCAGACGCCTTGGCACGAATCGGCTCCACCCGCCAAGCAATACCATCCGGCGTCGCCCTTGGCGCCTCCTCAAGCCGTCTGTCAAGCCTTCACCAGAATCAGACTCCATCTTTGTGCCGGCTCCACCCCAAGAAGTCGGATCCGACTCCAAGAGCGCTCCAGTCGAAGCCGGCTCGGGGACTTCAGAACCCGGCCCGGGGACTGCGGCGACCAATCCGATGACTCCAGAACTCGGCCCGGGGACTGCTCCAGTCGGCCCGAGGACTTCGTCAATCCAGCAAGCGGCTGCGGACTCCAATCCGTTGCCTCCCAGCCCAGCCGCCCTCGTCCAAGTCGCAGTACTGGTAGTCGAAGAAATAGCAGCACCCTCATGGGCACAACCCATCCTCAAGTTCCTGGTGAGCAAAGAACTGCCAATTGATGAAACCTTGGCTCGGCAAGTACAACGCCGAGCGGCAGCCTACACCATAGTCAACAGAGAGTTGGTCAGGCGCAGCGTCACTGGTGTCTACCAGCATTGCGTCGAGCCAGAGCAAGGCCAAGCAATTCTCAGAGACATCCATGAAGGCGAGTGCGGCCACCATGCGGCTTCAAGAGCACTCGTCGCCAAAGCCTTCCGACACGGTTTCTTCTGGCCAACTGCCCTAGAAGAGGCCAAAGAATTAGTCCAAAAGTGCAAAGGGTGCCAGATGTTCCGCTCCAAGCCACATCAGCCGGCTTCCGCACTCAAGACTATCCCCATCGCCTGGCCCTTTGCGGTTTGGGGCCTGGACATGGTGGGACCATTCAAAACAGCACGAGGCGGCCTAACTCACTTACTTGTCGCGGTGGACAAGTTCACCAAGTGGATAGAAGTAAAGCCCATCAAGAAGTTGAATGGTCCGACTGCAGTGACTTTCATCGCCGACATCACGACTCGGTACGGCATACCGCACAGCATCATCACCGACAATGGCACAAATTTTGCCAAAGGTGCCTTGGCCCGTTTCTGCGCGACTCAGGGCATCCGACTGGACTTAGCGTCCGTTGCCCATCCGCAGTCAAACGGCCAGGTAGAGCGAGCAAACGGCCTCATCCTGTCTGGCATCAAGCCTCGACTGGTCGAACCACTGGAGCGTTCGGCCGGCTGTTGGCTTGACGAGTTGCCAGCCGTCCTCTGGAGTCTGCGCACGACTCCAAACAAGTCAACCGGCTTCACACCCTTCTTCCTCGTCTACGGTGCTGAAGCCGTCATCCCGACGGACATAGAGTTCGACTCTCCGCGAGTCACCATGTACACCGAGGAAGAAGCAGAACAAGCACGTCAAGACGGTGTCGATCTGCTGGAAGAGGGCCGGCTGTTAGCACTCAGCCGGTCCAGCATCTACCAGCAGAGCCTGCGCCGATACTACAACAGGAAGGTCAGGCCGAGATCTTTCCAAGAGGGCGACCTTGTGCTCCGGCTGATCCAGCGAACAGCCGGCCAACACAAGCTATCGGCGCCTTGGGAAGGCCCCTTCATTATCAGCAAGGTGCTGGGAAACGACTCCTACTACCTGATCGACGCTCAGAAGCCCCGAGCACGCAAGAGGGACGACTCTGGCAAAGAGACGGAGCGCCCATGGAATGCAAACCTTCTCCGAAGATTTTACAGTTGATGCAGTATGTATCGCACTACCCTTTGTATTAAAGTACCAAGACTTCGGGCCCCCCGAGACGAGCTCGGGGACTCCCTTTTTGTTATCTGTATGATAAGAATTGTGCCTTCGAGTATACTACTCTTTGTTATGCCGCTTGGCACCGGGCTCGACTAGTCGGCCGGGGACTCACCGCCTTGCGCTATGAAATGCTTCCTGCAGTCGGACAAGTAGTGCGTGGCGCCTAAGCCGTCTCCTGTCAGAAGCCGCAGCTCGCAGAGCGACTGATTGGTGGACAGGAGTAAGGAAGAATGGGCATCCGCACGAAAAATGGCTAAGGACCCAAAGCATAAACATAGCTTAAGCCGGTTTCCTGCCTCTCTTAGCAAAGCCGACTCTTTAGTAGTCGGCCTAACGCTTTCTATCCAACTTGGTAAAAGACTAAAAAATGGCCAAGTACTTGCCTTCCTAAAATAGCCAAGCATTTGATCCAGTGGCAGCCGCAGAGCGGTTGTCCGACTGGCAAGGCAGCGACTAAGGGAAGGCGGCAAAGGAAAAAGCCAAAGGAGCAATAAGCAAGGAAAGATAGAACTCGGATAAATATTTACATAGCATATGCCCTTGGCCGAATCTTCAAACAGAAGTTCAAAATACACCCCGCAGGTGGAAGTGTTCAAATTAACAAGTTCTTCAAAGACTACTAAAGCAGATAAAATGAAGGCAAGAGGGCATCCTAGGAGGTGGCAGACGGGTTCGGAAGGTCGGAGGAGACGGCGGTGTCAGGCGTCGGGGCGGTCGGCCGGACAGTCTCGGCTTGATCGTCTCCGGCGGCGGCCGGCTCGGTTGGGCGCGGCTCGTTGCTGGAGGCACGGTCGAGCTGAGGGTGGTCGCCCGCTCCACCTTCTGGCGCCTCCGTCTCGCCTCCGTCCTCCGCCTCGCCTTCCTCCTTAGCACTGGAACCAATCACCTCCGCCGAGTCCTCGTCATAGTCCGGGTTCATCCCGAACCACTCCGGCGGCGCCTCCCTACCGTCTTCAGCCCGATCAGGGACGAAGATGCTGGTGTCGGCATAGTCGGCGATTGCCGCAGCACGAGCGACGAGGGCGTCTTCCACAGCTACCAGCTCCGCCTGGGCCTTTGACCGGAACGCGGCCAGACGGTCCAGGTCCAGCCCTGGATACCACGCCTTGACGAATTCCAAGGCCCGGAGCGCTCCAGCCCGGGCCGAGGAACCCTTCCAAGCCTCAAGACGACCAGCTGCGACCTCCAGCCAGTCGACAGTCCGACTGGCAGTGCGCAGAACCGGCATGTCTAGCCACAGGGCAGGCCTGGGCACCGGCACGCTGAAGCCGGCGCAGCATCCGATGGGCCGGCCGTAGATGAGCCTCGATGCTCTGAAGCTGCTCGTCAAGGGTCTGGGGGCCGTTGGCGGCAATCTCTGCACCATCTGCCCTCTACGCCTCGTGATCTGCCTTGATGGCCTGAGTGGCCGCCTGCGAGTGGCCAGGGAAGAAGTCTGCCAAGACAAAAAAGAAGCAAGTCAGAATCAGGAGTCGGCCTGACCCACAGTCGGCGGTTCAAAGGAAACCAAAAACTCACCGTCGATGATGTCCTCGATCTCATGGAAGCCGGAGGTCAGCTGCGCCTCCTTGTCGGTCCAGGAGGAGCGCTCGCTTTCGAACTCGGCAAGGAGGGCAGTCTCTCTCTTCTCTGCCTCGTCCTGCGTCTTCTTGAGCAGCTCCCTCTGCTCCGCCAGCTGCGCGGCCAACAGGCCGCGCTCCGCGGCGAGTTTGCTGCACTCCTCCCCCTTGGAACGCAAGGCGGTGTTGGCTTCGCCCAGCTGCTGCTGAAGAGTGGCGTTGGCCCTTGAAGAACAAAGGAAAAAGATGATAAGTCGTCGGCAAAGAAGGTCGCCGGGAAGATCCGGGCCGACTGCTCAGCAGTCGGCCTGAATCTCGGGGACTATAGCCCGCGGGTGCGCCAGTGCGCCCCCGCGAAGAAGAAAGAGGACTCACTCCGGCTGTCCGACAAGTCGGCAGTCCGCCTGCCCAGCTCCTCGACATTGCGGTTGAAGGCAGTGGCGCGGAGGTTGTGATACTCCTGAAATAAGAATTTTAGACAAGGAAACTCGCCAGAAGGAGTTCCGGGCCGCCTGCTTAGCAGCCGGCCTGAAACTCGGGGACTACACCCAGTGGGTGCACTGGCGCGCCCCCACAGAGAAGAGCAAGGAAAAAAGAAAGTCAAAAAAGAAAGCATACCCGGACGGCTACTCGCGATGCCAGATGCACCTTGGTGCAGGCCTGGATGGCGTCGCCCTCGGCCCACAGCTTCGCCTGAACATCCAGGAGCACCTGGTTCAGCGGGCCCGTGCCACCTCCTCGCACCCACCCAACGGGTGCGGCACTTGTCGCCTCGGCGTCTGGGATGGCCGAGCTGGCGGCGCCGGTCTCCAACGGGCGTGGCGCCGAAGTCGCCTTCTCGAGGCGGCGGCACGCTGGCGAGGCGACTTGAAGGAGCAGCCTCGCCTCGGACTCGTCCACAGTCGGTGACGCCGGCGGGCCCGCCGGCTGTTTGCCTCACGCGCTCGCAGACGGCAGCAGAGGTGGCAGAGGTGGCGCGACCATGTCCGACATGGAGGCCTCTCCACTCTCCTTCTCCATGATAGGGTGCTCGCCGCCGGCTTCCCCAGTCTGCCCCGTGAACTTTGGGGGCGGCAGCGCGGAGTTCAGCGGAACGACAAGCAGCGCCGACTGGCAGTGCGCGGCCTCCTCAGCTAGCTGCCTTGCCGCAACGGCGGCTTCGGCCTCATCCAGCTTCCTCTGAGCAGAGGCTGCCGCCTTCTCAGCCTCCTCCTTCTCCAGGTGGGCGGCTTCGTCCTCGTCGCGCTTCTCCCGCGCGTTCCGCTCCGTCGCCTCCCGGAGGTCGGCGGCGGGATCAATCCACCGAGTAGTGGCGGACGTCTCTGCTGACCCCATGACGGAGGCGGCGGCGACCCTCTCAAAGGTGAGGGGAGCCCTAAAGCAATGAGGGCGTGTAAAAGATTTGGAAAAATTCACTACTGAAGACAAGGCAAGACGGAAGCACTTACGCGGAGACCAGTGGCGGCTTCTTCACTTCCTTACGGAAGCGGTTGGCCTTCGTGATCGCCTTTTCCCGCTTGGTAGCGGCCGCCGCCCCCTTAAACTTCTTCGACCGACCGCCGAGCAAACTCGGCCTGGCCCGGCGCTGCTTCGCGCCGCCTTGACCATCCAAGCCGGCAGAGGAACCTGTGCTCGGCTGGCCGACTCTTGGTTGGCGGCGCGGAACGACTTCCCCCTCGGTGTCGTCATCAGGCTAGTCGGCAAAGGTGGCCGACGGCCTGAAGCCTCCTCCTCCTCCTCCTCCTTCGGCGTCGGCCTCCATCACCATCGCCCCCAAGTCAGGGTCGTCGATGTCGCTCTCCGCCCGGTCGGAGACGAACTGACGGGCAGGGCCCGTGGTGCCGGCGGAGGGCTGGATGAGGGGGTTCTGACTCGAGAAAAAACCAAAAAGATCAGAAGTCGGATTCGGCTACAAAAGAAGACAGAAGAAAAAGAGAGATAACTTACCGCAGGCGGGGGGTTGGCGCATGAGTACGGCTCCTTGTCGAACTGCCACTTCGCCGCGAGACCGCAGTTCGCGATGTAATTCACCGTGTCCACCACCTCCGCGTGGGGCATGTCTTTGGAGCACATCCGACTCGGGTCTCGGTGGCCGCTCATCTGACAGATCAGATGAGGACGGCCTTGGAGCGGGAGGACTCGGCGCGCCACGAAGGCGGCCAGCAGGTCGGCCCCGGTCAGACCCTCCAAATGCGTCAGAACTCGGAGTCGCGCGACGGCGGCGGCTCCGGCGGGAGTCAGTGTCTTGACTTGGTGGGACCAGCTGGGGAGCCTCCCAGCTGGTGCGCCGGCTTCATAAGGCGGCAGATTGACCCAGTCGCCGTCTGGGGCGACGTTCTTCACGTAGAAATATGACCGCTGCCACATCTTCACCGACTTGATCAGCGGAATGGTGGGGAATGGGTTGTCGGCCGTCGATCTCTGCATTGCGATGAAGGCACCACACTGGGCCGGCACGCCGGCGACGTGCGTGCCGAGCTTGGACTAGAAGAATTCCCCACACAACTCGATGGTGGGGAGAGCGCCAAGGAAGCCTTCGCACAGGGTGGCGAAGGCAGCCAGCAGCACCACCGTGTTCGGGGTAAGGTGGTGCGGCTGGAGCCCGTGGAACTCCAAGAAGGAGTGGAAGAAGCCACTCGCCGGAAGCCCCAAGCCGCGCATAAGGTGCGAGCATAACACGACCCACTCGCCCTCCTCCGGCGCCGGCACTATTTCCCTCTCTGGCGCGGCACGGGCTCGCACTAGGCCCGCGCCGGGGAGGCGGCGCGTCTTGCAGAGAAACTCGATGTGGTCGTTGTCCACCTCGGAGCCGTCCCATACGCCGGAGCGCACGACGGGAGGCGCGGCGGCGGAAGAAGAACTCATCGTCGCAAGCGTGGCGTGGCTCGATGCGGCGGCAGCAAGAGGAAGAAGAAGCGAGAAGGAAGAAAGGGGAGTAGGGGAGATGGGCGCGCGTGCTTCGCCGCTCCCTTCCTCCCACCTACTTATAGGCTCATGGGCTAAGAAGCCGATGGGGCGGGCGTGGGATTAACTGCGCCCCAGCCCCCACACCCCCCACGATTTACCACACGCAGTAACTGTATACAGTTACGGCATGGGAAACCCAACCGTCCGCACGGCCGCAACAAATCCGCTCGCATGCCGAGGCACGGTAGTGGCGGGCCCTGCCTAAGCTCCTGTCCCGTCGCGCGCGTGGGTGGGCAGACTGACCCCGCCACGTGGCGCCACGCGACGGACCCACAATGGGCGGCTGCCCGGAAGCTTATCAGGCACGCTACCAGGACCCTGCCGCGACATTCAAACTCCCTAAGAGGCAAGACGGCTTTCTGCGAGTCCGACTCCAGCTAGTCGGCCTGGAGGAAGACAGCGAGTGAGGCCGAGATTCCACCCCCAGAGGGATGAAACTGTTGAGGCTCCCCGACATGTCTCCCGTGGCGCCTCACCAGCTTCGGGGACTACTGTTGGAGTAATGGGCCACAGATAGGCTAACCCGAGCCCCAGAACCTTTCAAAACATCTGGGCAGACTGCTCCCCTCAAGACCCCACGATGAAGAGCCGCCTCCTGGGAGTCGGCACCAACTGGCCCTCACGGCTGAGTCCCAGGGACGACTTCGAGTTAAGCCGACTCTTGGCTGACGGCTTCGAGATGAGCCGACTCTTGGCTGGCGACTTCAAGATAAGACGACTATGGGAGTCGGCCCGCGACTCCAACCATCTCCTGCCTTCGCCACGATGGACGGGGCGGGGTACGGTCACTGCGTGGCCGTCTCTACCCTGCTTACGAAGGGCTGGCATGGCTACAGTGCGCCGTATCACTGGAGATCTCCATCATGGCGCGGCACTGTTGCCATGCCCGCCCTGACCTCAGCCCCCGTGGACGGCGCACTGTGCCCACGAGGGCTTGCCTGTACGGCCCAGAAACGGCGGGACCCGCCCGTCAGCGGGAGCACAGAAGACGGCGAGAATGCCCCGAAGACGGACCCGTGGGAGTCGGCCCCCTGGAGTCGGCCGGCCCCTCCCACGGGCCCCGCACGCCATTAACCAGACAAGATGGGGAATGGCGACAGTGATCGTCCGCCAGACGGCGGCACTGTTGCCATGATCTCATGACCAAGCCAGCGTCATCAGAAGCACAGCTACAGTACCAGGCCTGTCGGCGGGCCCCAGCAGTCGGCGGAGAGGACTGCGGCCAGAGAGACAGATAGCTGGGACCCGCGCCCAGCCGGATTACCATTGTATCCCTGGGGGGCAGGCCTATATAAGCCTCCCAGGGCACCCATGCAAGGGGGATAGCTTCTTTAGTATTAGACCCGATCAGATAGGAAGGAGGGAGCTAGCCTTGCCCTCTCCTACCTCCAGAAAACAGCTCTAGGAGCAACCTTGTATTCGCTTTGCCATAGTGATCATGCAGAGACCCCGCAGAGCAGCAGTAGGGGTGTTATCCCCTCGGAGAGCCCTGAAGCTGGGTAAGATCCGCCGGCGTGCATGTCTTTGCCTCATCCCGCTTCTGGGCACCGGCGACGTTCTACTCGCTCCCACTATGATAAGCCATCCTTTGGCATATGTCGCACCCAACCCCCGACAACACCGTATGAATTATGGTTTGGGAAGAAACCTAAGCTGTCGTTTCTAAAAGTTTGGGGATGCGACGCTTATGTCAAGAAACTTCAACCTAAAAAGATCGAACCCAAGTCGGAAAAATGCGTCTTCATAGGATACCCTAAGGAAACCATTGGGTATACCTTCTACCTCAGATCCGAAGGCAAGATCTTTGTTGCCAAGAACGGGTCCTTTCTAGAGAAAGAGTTTCTCTCGAGAGAAGTAAGTGGGAGGAAAGTGGAACTTGATGAAGTACTACCTCTTGAACCGGTGAGTAGCGCAGCTCAGGAAGATGTTCCTGTGGTGCTAGCACCAACTGAAGAGGAAGTTAACGATGATGATCAAGATACTTCGGATCAAGTTGCTACTGAACTTCATAGGTCCACGAGGACACGTTCCAGACCAGAGTGGTATGGCAACCCTATCCTGGAAATCATGTTGTTAGACAATGTTGAACCTTCGAACTATGAAGAAGCGATGGTGGGCCCAGATTCCACCAAATGGCTTGAAGCCATGCAATCTGAGATAGGATCCATGTATGAAAACGAAGTATGGACTTTGACAGACTTGCCTGATGATCGGCGAGCGATAGAAAACAAATGGATCTTTAAGAAGAAGATGGACGCGGATGGAATTGTTACCATCTATAAAGCTCGACTTGTCGCTAAGGGTTATCGGCAAGTTCAAGGGGTTGACTACGATGAGACATTCTCTCCCGTAGCGAAGCTAAAGTCTGTCCGAATCATGTTAGCAATTGCCGCATACTATGATTATGAGATATGGCAAATGGACGTCAAAACGGCATTCCTTAACGGTCATCTTAAGGAAGAACTGTATATGATGCAGCCGGAAGGTTTTGTCGACCCTAAGAATGCTAACAAGGTATGCAGGCTCCAGCGATCCATTTATGGGCTGGTGCAAGCATCTCGGAGTTGGAACATTCGCTTTGATGAGATGATCAAAGCGTTTGGGTTTATGCAGACTTATGGAGAAGCCTGCGTTTACAAGAAAGTGAGTGGGAGCTCTGTAGCATTACTCATATTATATGTAGATGACATACTTTTGATGGGAAATGATATAGAACTTTTGGACAGCATTAAGGCCTACTTGAATAAGTGTTTTTCAATGAAGGACCTTGGAGAAGCTGCTTACATACTAGGCATCAAGATCTATAGGGATAGATCGAGACGCCTCATAGGTCTTTCACAAAGCACATACCTTGATAAGATATTGAAGAAGTTCAATATGGATCAGTCTAAGAAGGGGTTCTTGCCTGTGTTGCAAGGTGTGAAATTGAGCTCAGCTCAATGCCCGACCACAGCAGAAGATATAGAAGAGATGAGTGTCATCCCCTATGCCTCAGCCATAGGGTCTATTATGTATGCCATGCTGTGTACCAGACCTGATGTAAGCCTTGCCGTAAGTTTGGTAGGAAAGTACCAAAGTAATCCCAGCAAGGAACACTGGACATCGGTCAAGAATATCCTGAAGTACCTGAAGAGGACTAAGGATATGTTTCTCGTTTTTGAGGTGACGAAGAGCTCGTCGTAAAGGGTTACGTCGATGCTAGCTTCGACACGGATCTGGATGAATCTAAGTCACAAACCGGATACATGTATATTTTGAATGGTGGGGCAGTAAGCTAGTGCAGTTGCAAGCAAAGCGTCATGGCGGGATCTACATGTGAAGCAGAGTACATGGCAGCCTCGGAGGCAGCGCATGAAGCAATCTGGGTGAAGGAGTTCATCACCGACCTAGGAGTCATACCCAATGCGTCGGGGCCGATCAAACTCTTCTGTGACAACACTGGAGCTATTGCACTTGCCAAGGAGCCCAAGTTTCACAAGAAGACCAAGCACATCAAGTGTCGCTTCAACTCCATTCGTGAAAATGTTCAAGATGGAGACATAGATATTTGTAAAGTACATACGGACCTGAATGTAGCAGATCCGTTGACTAAACCTCTCCCTAGAGCAAAACATGATCAACACCAGAATTCCATGGGTGTTCGATTCATCACAATGTAACTAGATGATTGACTCTAGTGCAAGTGGGAGACTGTTGGAAATATGCCCTAGAGGCAATAATAAAATGGTTATTATTATATTTCTTTGTTCATGATAATTGTCTGTTATTCATGCTATAATTGTGTTATCCGGAAATCGTAATATACGTGTGAATACATAGACCACAACATGTCCCTAGTAAGCCTCTAGTTTACTAGCTCGTTGATCAACAGATAGTCATGGTTTCCTGACTATGGGCATTGGATGTCATTGATAACGGGATCACATCATTAGGACAATGATGTGATGGACAAGACCCAATCCTAAGCATAGCTCAAAGATCGTGTAGCTCGTTTAGCTAGAGCTTTTCCAAATGTCAAGTATCATTTCCTTAGACCATGAGATTGTGCAACTCCCGGATACCGTAGGAGTGCTTTGGGTGTGCCAAACGTCACAACATAACTGGGTGACTATAAAGGTGCACTACGGGTATCTCCGAAAGTGTCTGTTAGGTTGGCACGAATCGAGACTAGGATTTGTCACTCCGTATGACAGAGAGGTATCTCTGGGCCCACTCGGTAATGCATCATCATAATGAGCTCAATGTGACCAAGTGTCTGGTCATGGGATCATGCATTATGGTACGAGTAAAGTGACTTGCCGGTAACGAGATTAAACGAGGTATTGGGATACCGACGATCGAATCTCGGGCATGTAACGTACCGATTGACAAAGGGAATTGTATACGGGATTGCTTGAGTCCTCGACATCGTGGTTCATCCGATGAGATCATCGAGGAGCATGTGGGAGCCAACATGGGTATCCAGATCCCGCTGTTGGTTATTGACCGGAGAGGCGTCTCGGTCATGTTTGCATGTCTCCCGAACCCGTAGGGTCTACACACTTAAAGTTTGGTGACGCTAGGGTTAAAGAGATATAAGTATGCAGTAACCCTAAAGTTGTTCGGAGTCCCGGATGAGATCCCAGACGTCACGAGGAGTTCTGGAATGGTCCGGAGGTAAAGAATTATATATAGGAAGTCAGGTTTCGGCCATCGGGAAAGTTTCGGGGGTCACCGATATTGTACCGGGACCACCGGAAGGGTCCCGGGGGTCCACCGGGTGGGGCCACCTATCCCAGAGGGCCCCATGGGATGAAGTGGGAGGGGAACCAGCCCCTGGTGGGCTGGTGCGCCCCCCTTGACCCCTCCTGCGCCTAGGGTTGGGAAACCCTAGGGGTGGGGGCGCCTCCACCTGGCTTGGGGGGCAAGTTTCCCCCCTGGCCGCCGCCCCCCTTGGAGATCCCATCTCCTAGGGCCGGCACCCCCCCTAGGGGGCCTATATAAGGATGGGGGTGGGAGGGCAGCCGCACCCATTCTCTTGGCGCCTCCCTCTCCCCTTGCTACACCTCTCCCTCTCAGAGAAGCTTGGCGAAGCCCTGCCGAGATCACTGCTGCATCCACCACCACGCCGTCGTGCTGCTGGATCTTCATCAACCTCTCCTTCCCCCTTGCTGGATCAAGAAGGAGGAGACGTCTTCCTCAACCGTACATGTGTTGAACGCGGAGGTGCCGTCCGTTCGGCGCTAGGATCTCCGGTGATTTGGATCACGACGAGTACGACTCCCTCAACCCCGTTCTCTTGAACGCTTCCGCTCGCGATCTACAAGGGTATGTAGATGCACTCCTCTCTCTCGTTGCTAGCTGAAATCATAGATTGATCTTGGTGAAAGCGTAGAAATTTTTTATTTTCTGCAACGTTCTCCAACAACTCCATCCGTCACTGTTTATACAACGCGCTTCAGAAAAAAGAAAAAAAATCTGTGGGACCAAGGCGACTAGCGATCATCTTGAAAAATAGCATTGCTAGTTATAGCACAGCGTCTATTACTAGTAGAGGGAATAATGCGTACACACGTGCATGCAGTGCTTCCACCCCGGGTACACACATGCATGCACTTACTCCATTCCGTAGTTACATGGAGAGAAAATTATGGACTTGATTGCGGTTACCACGCCCTAATTAATTGAGCATTAAACCAAACGGGTCTAAAGTCTCTCTGGTGGTGGAAATGCATTGAGAGAAATGCATCATAATGAAGCGCGCCCTGTAAACTGTGACGGAGGGAGGAGTAGTATGAAGGTTCAAAACCAAGTACGCGTATCGCTAGTCGGTCAATGCACCTCCTCTTGGCATATCACTGACATGTGGGACAGGAGTGTGAGCAAACCGATCTCAATTGACGACAAAGAGCCAACCCGCCATTCCTTGAGAGAAACAAGGAGCGAGAACACACAGACGGGTTCGCATGGAGGCCAAGATATATTCGAGCATGGTTGGTTGATCGATATCATTCATTACATGTTGATGTTGGGCTGCCATTTTCTGCCCTTCTCCGGAATAAACGTGTACTTTATTAGAGATAAAAAGAAATAAGAGTACAAACTCTCCACCATGCGGTTCTAGTAGTAGTACTACTTGTACTACTGCACTTGGTTCTTCGCCTCTTCGTGAAGTCGAACAATGATGGTACTCCGCATGTTGGGTACTATAGTGTATGCCTCTGACAATCTGACACCGAATGGACTGATGCATGTCCACCGAGGGTAGGTTGCATTAGTCAAAAGGCGTAAGCGAGCTTCACCTTGTCCTGCAAGCTTCTCCTCGTTCTACGAGTTGACGGGACACACCAAAAAGTAGTGCTAGTCCATACTCCCTCCTTTCCGGTTAATATGGCTCAATCCTTTTTGCGGGTAAATGAGAGAGCTTTATTCATATATAAGCATTCTTAGGACGATCAGCCAAGACACTGGTCACTAGGAAGCGAGGTACCCCGCAAAAAAGGAAGTAGGAAGCGAGGTGTTTCATCAAGCCAGCTCTCGGCCACATTCAAAGTGCAGCAAGCACGGTTCGCACGAAGATGCGCCGCAAGGTTTGCTGACCTGTTTACATGCTGAATAACAAAAAAAGAGGAAATATTACCGAGCGCTACTATTTGTAACAGAATATGAGCCAGAATTAAGCGAGAATTTTGGCGAGTGTTCCATGCAATCAACTTCCATTATCACATGCGAGAACCCTCGAAGATAACCAAATGTGTTGAAGATTGCTTTATCACATTTTAAAATTATAATAAGAGTGCAGACGCTCCTCCATCCGGTTCCTAGTACTAGTATAGTACGTACCTTTATAGACTATATTAGTAAACTTTGTGCTTGGCTGTTCGCCTATTCGGTAAGTCGAACAATAGTAGCACTAGTAGTATAGTGTATGCTTCTAACAATCTGACATCGAATTAACTGTTGCACGTCCACCGCCTGAGCGAGGGAGAGCTTGCATTAGTCAAAAGTTTCTCCTTGTCCTGTGAGCCACCGCGCGCAAGTAATGCTAGTCCATACTGCCTCCTCTCCGGTTAATATGGATTAATTTCAAACGAGATAAATACACTGTCTGTCACTGTATATTTGTAAAAATACGGTCAGTGGACTTCATAATACGCTCATTGCGCTCAATATATATATATATATTCGGGTGTTTATACGGTCACTAGCTCACCCTGACTGAGTATGTGTGTCAATGCATGTGTAGGTTGAGCACTTAGAGTGACCGTGTGTGTTCCGTCGTGTGCTCGGACATGCATGCATTAGGGCGTCGCGCGCGTTTTTGCGTCCATGTGTACGTGTGACTGTTGCATACACGTAGGGGGAGTACGTGTAGGGGCCACTTAGGAGCAGTCAAATCACACAGTAAATCACGTCTGTCGTGTTCGTGTCTCACCCTCCTCCACGGCTCGACCCCACACGGTCGCTCAGCTTGCCACTCACCGCAAACCGAGTATACGGTAACTTTCCCGCCTGCTTGTCAATGGATCGCGCCGTGGAGTACAACTAGCACTACCGGAAGAGATTGACGAGTTGGGGGAGGGTAGCTAGTTGTAGCACAGACTCCCAAAAACTTTTTACTTGCATGTTGTAGCCGGCTATTGCGACCTTTGAACGCGGAGCAGCCACATGCACCCGGAAGCGGCGCGGGCAACGCTCTCTCGGCCGGTGCACCGCTTCAATGCCGGCGCCAGTGAGAGTTTGCGTCCGCTCTGGCCGGGCATGAATGCGGCACTGACCGTTTCAGGCGGGAAGCACGCGCGGGTGATGAAGAGGGTTCGGGTTGGTCAGGACTGGCCGTGGCAATGGTCCGGACGTGCGCAAACAAGAGATGCTGTATGTTAATATTGTTGTGTATATAATTAACAACGTGAATAATGTGCCAGTTGGACAAATAAGATGGAGATGGAAATGGAATTTTATGTAAACACGGATATGAATGTCTATGTCTATGTGTGTGTGCGTGACGACTCTCGCGACCTGGAAGTGGGGGCGTGTTTTTGATCGAGTTTTCTTTCTTGGTGCGTTAGAAAATCAGTTTGTCCAATTCACATCTAGATGTTATTTAAGGATATCACATCTAAGCTCCCACAAGTACATAATGTAGCAACAAGAAACAAAAAAAACAGGACAAAAAAATAGACCAGAAACTATCGATGCTCATGGTCACGCCTCATGGTTGCGTCGGCTGGTGAAGCTGATCGATTTTCAATGAAAAACAAGTTGTCTTCCATCAGTGCTCTTTGGTTGTTACGCACAAAGATGATATCCTTCGTTAGTTCACCTTGGTTTCGTTGGAGATGCAGTCGTCTTTCACGTTGGTGCAATTTTATCACACAATTGGCTATGAACCAAATGTTCCCTCGAAGAAGGATCGACGTTGGTACTAAGAGCATAAGTTTTGTATTGATTTCTAAGTCTTATCACAACTTTGTCTCCATCTCCCCTGTAATTTTATTTGTCCAGCTATTAACTTTGATTTTAAAAATGGTGTGGACTAAAAACCCGGATGGACGTAGTAGCCCTCCATTTTTATTTACTCCGCATATTAGATTTGACTGAAGTCAAACTTTGTAATACTCTCAAACCTTTCCGATAATTGAAATTAAAATTCTTTATTTGTACACACTCTCACACGTTTCCGATAATTTGGTGCATGTGTGGTTGTTCACTTAAGGGAGGGTAGTGTACCACACGTGAAGGTCAGGAAGTGCGACCAGGACGCGTGGGCGTGGATCATTAGTTCATCGGAAGTAGTACTCCCTCTGTACATTAAATAAAGAGTTTCGTTTTGTACTTACACAATTTAAAATGATTGTTATGGAGAGAATAAGAAAACCAATCCACTATATATTAGTCGTATACACACGAGAGTAATATATGGACGCAACTTCATTGACTTAGTGCACCTGCCTTTGGGTTGATGACAGGTGGGCCCAAAATGTGGCTAGCTCACCTGTCATACAGCCAAAAGCAGATGGAGTGAAGGCACCGGAGCTCAGTCCATACTACATTAGTATATATATATATAAGTGGGAGCCTCAGCGCTTGTTCGCTAGGGTTTGCACTCTCCACACGTCGCCGCAATACATATATGTTACACGCTGGAGCCTCAACATTCATTTGCTAGGGTTTGCTATGTTCACAGTCTCTTACCCTCTCTTCACCAGATCTAAACAAGATTGCGTTGGCCTCTTGTCTCTCTCCCCCCTAATAGCTGGTGAAGGAGGCGTCCGTATCCCGTCGCACCGGGAAGGGGAGGAGGTGCAGCGTTAACTCTATCGCCTTCGGCGAGGGAGGCAATCCACTGCCGGCTGCGCTGTTCTCTTTCACCCAGCGCCTATGCGGGAGGGCCACCGACCCCTTCTTCCTCGCTGTCGTACGTAGTGTGGGAAGATCCGGCCTCCCGCCGCACGCCTTGCCACATCCCGACGACCCTAAGGTATAAGTTTCTTTGAAACCGTCGTTGCTCTAGCCGCATGTGGATCTTTTTCAATCTGTAGTCGAATCTAGGTCTTGGTTCAAAGAGGAAAGAAAGGTGCAGTGGGCTGGAGCATGAATCTAGGACGTGGTTCAATGAGGAAAGGAGGGAGGAAAAGTAGTATAGACTGGCTATCCAGCCGCTTTGTTGTTCGAAAAGGGAAAAAGGGGGTAACCCAGTACACACATCTGTAAGGAACCGATCTCTTTGTTGAAAAGGGAAAGAAACTGGGGGGGTCGGGTAGTTTGTGCAGGACTAGATTTGCTGCCCTCACATAGGAAAAAAGTTCAAACAGAACAAATATGGGACCAACACAGATATGCTGCTTGGCTACATACTCTGCATCACCCATTTATACATGTGGATGCACATGGTGCTAGCATGTCCCATACAACTATTTTGCTGTTGTTAATCTAAGGGCCTGTTTGGTTCCAAATAAGTCACCAATTTATAAGTCGAAAAATGGAAAAAGTGACTTATTTTGCCAAACAGACCCGACTTATAAGTCACCCCAACTTATAAGTCATAAGTTGCTCCACCCCAACTTAAAACTTATAAGTCACCCCCTTTTACATGTGTCCCACCACCTACACGATGTTGATTGGTGTGGGAAGGTGTGTCAGATGACTTATAAGTCAGGTGACAAGCAAACAAGCGTAACTTATAAGTCACTGGTTTTAAGTCACCTGACTTATAAGTCAGGTGACTTAGGGCCTGTTTGGTTCCAAATAAGTCAGCAACTTATAAGTCGAAAAGTGAAAAAAGTGACTTATTTTGCCAAACAGATCCGACTTATAAGTCACCCCAACTTATAAGTCATAAGTAGTGAACAAAAATGGGACCAACCCAGACATGATGCTTGTTGCTTTGTTACAACAAACTCTGCATCACCCCCTTTATAAGTAGATGGAAGCACATATTGTTGTTGCGCCCACTCTCCCCTGGAACTGTTTATGCTTTTTGTTAATCTAATGCCGCTGGTAAAATTAAGCAATGCCACTCTTAGAATTAATTAACTACTGAATCTTAGTTCAAAACTGCAACACTTGTTAGGAATGGTACTATCCTGCTTTGTAGTTCTTTCTACATGTTTAACCAAGGTATTGTTAAGATAATGTCTCTTTAAAAATGAATCAGTTGCATTGTTTTAGGAATAGTACTTTTCTGCTTTGTCATTCTTTATACATGTTGAACCAAGGCATTGTTAAGATAATGTCTTAGTCAATACGAATGAATCACACTGATGGAGAATTGCTCCTCTCCTGCTTTGTTTCCCATTAAGACAAGTCATCAACCGTTATTTCTCAGTAATTGTTTCCCTTATACCTATTGTTGCTTACAGGGATATCAAAATTAAAGCTCGGTTTTATTCCGACTTCGATTTTAGTTGAACTGCACAAAAGGAGCCAATGTGTCCAAGGCAAACTGCTGCGTTACTGGGTCCAGTTGGTCGTTCCACTTTGCAGAAAGAAGCAGTCACTGGATGCGGTACATTACAGAAGGAATGACCGAGAAGCTTTACAGAGTATTATCATACATCGGTGACATGACTAGTCTGCAGAGACCATTGGCAATTTAACAACACGTGGAGTGCCCTGGGCAAAAAGTGCCCAAACAAGTACAAGAAGCTAAGACAGGACACGATCATAGGCATTACATATTTGGAATGGGAAAAGCTTATCAAAGTTTAATCATTGATGTTAGCAAGAAGACGTTAGTTTAATATATTGGAATTGGAAAACCTTGTCAAAATTTGCTCATTGATGTTAGCAAGAAGACGTTAGTTTAATATATTGGAATTGGAAAACCTTGTCAAAATTTGCTCATTGATGTTAGCCAGAAGACATGCATTTGATATTTTTGAGTGGGACGCCCTTGCTGTGAGCAGCGTCGAGTATTTTTTCCTATTCCTGTGTTCAGTTTAGAAGTAAATAGTTACTCTGCTGAGATATTCCTGTGTTAAGAGTTTGTTCTGAATATTGTCTATGTAATGCCAGGCCTTGTGTTTGATTGCAAAGTTGAGCTTGGAATGTTGTGGCATGCGGCATCACGAGCTATTCACCGTGCCTCCTGAGAATAATGCTTCGTATTGTTTTGCATGTCGATCTAATGGCAGTGATTTGCTTGTTAAGAAGATCATCCTCTTCTGTTGTTTCCATGCGTAAGAAGTTCATCGTTTGATGTTTCATTCATAGCCTATACGACATGTCGGGTAGGTTAGAAGTGAAACCATATGATATTCCGACCAACTCATGATATTAGGCCGTGATTGGATCGTTATTTTCCAACCAAAACCGCTTGTAAAACTAACGCTTGTAAATTAAAGCAGATGGTCTTGGGCGAAGGCGCTTGGTTGGTCGATTTCGACTAGTAAAATATCGGAAGTACTTCACACACGATAAAAACACTAAACGACACTTGGACGATTGCTAATCCATCCGTTAGCTGCTGTTTCAGCCTTGCCCATGGATGGCATGATACGCATGTCGTGCATGTATCGTCTGGTAATGTCGTCCATATAGCAATGCTCGTAAAATATACACTGGTCTCTCAAATTACACGCGTAACCCGCCGGTTTTACTTACAGACCTCGGGCCTTCCGATGATGAGTAAATTACACTTGTATGTTAATACAGGTTTGAAATAAACCAGAGCTCCCAAGCGCGGCCTTACCGTTTCATGTCGTCTCAGTTTCTCGAAGGTGCTCATAGGTGTCCGATGATCCTGGCTTCCTGAATGAGCAGCGGGCGCTGTATCAGACCTCCGTAGGGCCCGCGAGGCCCTCTCCGTTGTCCTTCCAGTTGTTGCGCTCGCCGTGGCGCCGAGCATTGTATGACTTTATTTTGACTGGATGACACTAGGGACCCACTAGGGCCATAGCCGTACATGAGGATTCAGGAGATGACTTTATTTTGACTGGATGACACTAGGGACCCACTAGGGCCATAGCCGTACGTATGCAAGTGCCTCCTTATTATCTACAACTATATATTTTTTGCTTTCTCCTGGTTTCCTGACATCACGGTCCCATACCATTGTCAACCTATGTAGTCAATATAAATGAGAGAATTGCACAAGGTGCGGCCGACAGCTGGGACCAAGCAGCTCGAGCAGTATTTGTATTTTTGAGGCGTGAGCACTGCAGAGTTTTTCTTGGCGATGATTTCGTTGTTGTTCAGAGAAGAGCAGGGTATTAACTGGGCGGCCTGTGGCCCATCTAGCCCAGGCCAGATATCTAGCCCAGATACTACTTTTTTCAAGATGAAAATGGCTAGCCCAGCTATACGTCTTTTTGAGGAATACCTAGGCAAGGTCAACTTGTTATTCTCCGCCCCGCTGTGCTACAAATCTTTCCTAGGAGGGATGCATTAGGCTTAACAGGAAAATGGGCTTTAAAAATAATAAATGGGATGTAATTATAAAAACTGGGCAGTAACTATAAAAAATGCACCAAACACGAAATTAGTTTATAAAATATTATTTATGGATTTTTGAAAATCTTAAATTTTCATTGTTGCGCGCACAATGTTTCGTTGGATTTTTACGTAATACAAATTTATATTTAATCTGAATAGAAATTTCGGGATAAAAATATTTCGGATCCCATCAAAATGTGGGAAATTTTATTGAATTCTGTCTTCAACGGTTGGTTGAAATTATTAATCGTTGTCCTAGCTAGAAAATGGGCTGTACTTTTAACAAACTGTAATGGGCTATTGTAAATTTCATTAGAATTCAAAAATGGGCTATACATTCTTACAAAACGCAAATGGGCTATAAGTTCTCTGCCACACACTTGTGGGCCTACTAAGTGATGCGTACCCTAAAAAAATAAGTTGACACGTATGCAAGGCTTTGTCAACTTATTATAGTCAACACACGGTTCTAGCAGCAGTGGCCGTTGGATGTCTATCCAACGGATGTCGTGCTTCTTCTTCAATCTCGGATATTCTTAGCTTCGGCCGCCCAAAAAATAATTCCTCCCCCTGACATCTGGAGCGCACTGTTTTCGAGGCTGACCTGTGGGCCTACTAAGTTGGAGCGTACAAAGGGCTTTGTCAACTTAGTCAATATAAACGATTCTAGCTTCAGTGACCGTCGATGTCCATCCAACGGCCGTAGTGCTTCTTCAACCTCTGGTCTTCTTGGTCCAGCCGCCCAAAGTAGCGCCGGTCGTGCCGCCTGCTCCTGCCTCCCATGGCCGGCTGTGCTGCCGCAGAGGCCACACCGCCCCCATACTACTCCCACCGCTGGCCAGGCCATCCCTCCACTCACCCACACCCCCTGTTATTCTGCGGCGACGGCAGCCTCACACCGCAGCCGAACCAGTGAACCCTCATACTCCTCTCCATGCAGGCTTCCACCGCTGCGTCTTCCCCGGCTCTGCGTCGTCCCCTTCCTAGGCGTCGCCATCGTCCACCGCCTTGGTGCTCTTGGCGCGGCGTGGTCAACGTGGTCAACGACCGACTTCCATCAGAAGAGTACTATACATGGAGAGGCTGACAGCTGGGCCACGGCGGCCGCAAGGAAGTGCCTCCTTATTACGCGCAAAATAATTATTCCTCCACCTGACAGCAGGGACCCGCCGGACGGGCCACCTTATTTCACGAAAAAAATGTTTCCCCCTTGACTATTGGTACCCACCGGACGGGCCACCGTATTTCGTGAAAAAACGTTCCCCCCACTGTCAGCTCGGACCTGCCGGAAGTGCCTCTTTATTACGCACAAAAAAATGAATACCCCCCTGCTAGCTGGGACTCACCTTGGTGGGAAGCTGACTTGTGGGCCTACTAAGTTGACGGGGACGGAGAGCTTTGTCAACTTAGTCAATATAAACGATTCTAGCTCTAGTGACCGTACGATGTCCATCCAACGGCCGCAGTGCTTCTTCAACCTCTGGTCTTCTTGCTCCAACCGCCCAAAGCAGCGCCGGTCGTGCCGCCTGCTCCTGCCTCCCGTGGCCGGCTGTGCTGCCGCGGAGGCCTCACCACCTCCATACTACTCCCACCGCTGGCCAGGCCATCCCTCCACTCCACTCACTCACACCCCCTGTTATTCTGCGGCGACGGCAGCACAGCCGAACCAGTGAACCCTCGTACTCCTCTCCGCGTGGGCATCCACTGCCGCGTCTTCCCCGGCTCCGCATCATCCCCTTCCTAGCCTCGCCGTCGTCTACCACCGTGGTGCTCTCGGCGCGGCGTGGTCAATGTGGTCAATGACCGAATTCCATCGGAAGAATACTGTACGTCAAGAGGCTGACAGCTGGGTCCATGGCAGCCGCAAGGAAGTGCCTCCTTATTATGCAGAAAATAATTATTCCTCCACCTGACAATAGGGACCCACCGGACGGGCCCCCAGTATTTCACGAAAAAACATTTGCCCCTGACTGCTGGGACCCACCCGATGGGCCACCGTATTTCGCGAAAAAACCGTTCCCCCTGCTGTCAGCTCGGACCCATCGAAAGTGCCTCCTTATTGCGCACAAAAAAATGAATACCCCCTGCTAGCTGGGACCCACCTTGGTGGGAGGCTGACTTATGGGCCTACTAAGTTGATGGGGACGAAGGGCTTTGTCAACATAGTCAATATAAATGATTCTAGCTCCAGTGACCGTACGATGTCCATCCAACGGCTGTAGTGCTTCTTCAACCTCTGCTCTTCTTGCTCCAGCCGCCCAAAGCAGCGCCGGTCGTGCCGCATGCTCCTACTTCCCGTGGCCGGATGTGCTGCCGCGGAGGCCTCACCGCCCCCTACTATTCCCACCGCTGGCCAGGCCCTGCGGCGACGGCAGCCTCACACCGCAGCCGAACCAGTGAACCCTCGTACTCCTCTCCGCGCGGGCTTCCACTGCCACATCTTCCCCGGCTCCCCGTCGTCCCCTTCCTAGGCCTCGCCGTCGTCCACCGCCCTGGTGCTCTCGGCGCGGCGTGGTCAACGTGGTCAAGGAACGACTTCCATCGGATGTGGACTGTATGTGGAGAGGCTGACAGCTGGGTCCACGGCCGCAACAAGGAAGTGCCTCCTCATTATGCGGAAAATAATTATTCCTCCACCTGACAGCGAGGACCCACCGGACGGGCCACAGTATTTCACGAAAAAAATGTTTCCCCCCTGACTGCTGGGACCCACCAGCTGCACATTCGCACGCAAGGAAGTGCGTCCGGGCAAAAAACAAAACGATTCGCCGCCCTGACTGCTGGGACCCACCAGCTACATCTTCGCACGCAAGGAAGTGCGTCTGGGCAAAAAAAAAACGATTCGCCCCCCTGACTACTGGGACCCACCAGCTACATCTTCACACGTAAGGAAGTGCGTCCGGGCAAAAAAAAACAAAACAATTCGCCCCCCTGACTTCTGGGACCCACCAGCTACATATTCGCAGGCAAGGAAGTGCCTGACAGTCGGGACCCACCTGGTCGAAGCGTATGTACCATTGTCATTCTGGTCGCGAACGTGTACGTACATATATACTGGTGGATGTAGAGGCGCGTACGTGTCGTAGTAGAGGCGCGCACGTAGCATGTACACGTACGTACATGGGCAAGGGTGCAAGAAAAAAATACGGCCACGTACGTACATACGGGCAGGGTCTCTAACGCCTACTCGCGCATATGTACATGGCTGGGTCGGAACGGAGAAACAGCGTCGTCGTCGTGTTCATGGGGAGCCAACCGGCTGGGTCGGAACGGAATGCGTGGTCGTGTTCATCGGGAGGGCTTGGACGGAACAGGCGATGGAAACGAGGCCTGGCGTACCACACAACGGAGGAAACGGTCTTGTGTTCGACCGGCCACGTTCGAAACGGGGTCCTGTTGATTGGGAGGGGCCTGGCATACCGCAAAAGGGAGGAAATAGACCTCCTATGGTCGAAATGGGGGTCCTGTTGATCGGGAGGGGTGTGGCATACCGTAAAACGGACGAAACAGACTTGTATTGGAGCACTACGGTCAAAACGGGGGGGGGGGGGAGGGGTGTGGTGTACCGCAAAACGGGACTCACGGGATACTGTTCATCTCCACCGTCGACCTCCTCCAGCCTCCACGGGCTACTGTCGACCTCCTCCAGCCTCCACGAGCTCCTGTTCATCCAGCCTCCACCACGCGCTACTCCACCGGCTACTGTTCAACCACCCCTCCACGGGCACCCATCCACCGTCTACTGTTCATCCAACCCTCCACACCACGGGGTCCTGTTCAACCACCCCTCCACGGCCACCCCTCCACCGTCTACTGTTCATCCAGCCCTCCACACCACGGGTTCCTGTTCATCCAGAGGCAACACCACCGCCCACTGTTCATCCAAACCTCCCCCCCCCGCAACGCTCACTGTTCATCCCAGAGGCAGCATCGATCGGCTTCAGTTAGCAGCAGTAGCGAAGGAATCGCTCCACCGAGTTCAGTTAACAGCCATCGATCGATCGCTCGGGTTCAGTAACGCGTAGCCTGCAGTGCAATCGGTTGGGTTCAGTTAGAGCCCAACGCCTCGCTCGGGTTCAGTTAGAGCCAACGCCTCGCACACACGCATGTACGTACGAGAGAAACGCGCATCGCTCCGCCCCCGACCTCCCACCGTAACCGGTAACTCCCCGAATTTTTCCTCCCCCTCGCTTCTACCACGGTTTTTTCCATCATGGACGGCCCAAAGAATGTCATGCAGCTGCGTCTCCGGCCCGCCCAGGACGAAAAGCCCATTTTCTGTCATGATTTTTTGTCATAGAAGTAGGAGCCTACCACATCTATGATGATACCGAGTTTTATCACAATTATCGTCATAGAAGTGTCATATGTATGACAGAATATTTTTTCGTTCGGCCCAAAATGTCATGGATGTGTCTTTTTTTTGTAGTGTCGATGACGTTCAAAACGTCTTTGAAGTCTCGATTCTAAGCCATAAAGCATGGCACACAGAACTATCGAGTAGTCATCAACACGCGTCTGCCAGGCATTCACAATGTCTGCAGTTGCTGGCGCAGGTGGTACACCTAGCGGTGCTTTGATGACGTAATTCTTCTGTGCAGCAATGCGGATAATCCTCAAGTTATGGACCCAGTCCGTGTAATTGCTACCATCATCTTTTAACTTAGCTTTCTCTAGGAACGCATTAAAATTCAAGGGAATGGTAGCACGGGTCATTGATCTACAACAACATAGACATGCAAAAACTATCAAGACTAAGTTCTTGATAAATTAAAGTTCAACTAGTCATATTACTGAAGGACTCCCACTAAGATAGACATCCCTCTAGTCATCTAAATGATCACGTGATCCAAATCAACTAAACCATGTCCGACCATCACGTTAGATGGATAGTTTTCAATGGTGAACATCTCTATATTGATCATATGTACTATATGATTCACGTTCGACCTTTCGGTCTCAGTGTTCCGAGACACCTGTAGAGCATCTTTATAATCATCCAGTTACGTTGTGACGTTTGATAGCACACAAGGTGTTCCTCTGGTATTCAGGAGTTGCATAATCTCATAGTCAGAGGAACATGTATAAGTCATGAAGAAAGCAGTAGCAATAAAACTGTAACGATCATAATGCTAAGCAAATGGATGGGTCTTGTCCATCACATCATTCTCCTAATGATGTGACCCCGTTCATCAAATGACAACACATGTCTATGGTTAGGAAACATAACCATCTTTGATTACCGAGCTAGTCAAGTAGGCATACTAGGGACATTATGTATTGTCTATGTATTCACACATGTATTAAGTTTCCGGTTAATACAATTCTAGCATGAATAATAAACATTTATCATGATATAAGGAAATATAAATAACAACTTTATTATTGCCTATAGGTCATATTTCCATCAGAATCTAGAGTAAAATAACCGCCGGCGCCTGTTCTCCATGTCCATCCGATCATGAGCCCCGTAAAATGAAGCCCCGCCCGCTCCGTTGGCATGTCTTCCCCATGCCCGGTAGCCCGCTCCTCGGACTGTCGGATGCCCTGCAGGAATATGCTTCAGCGAGAGGGGAAGAATAGCCTCCGTTTCCCCCTTACCTTCCCTATCTCCGGCTGCACTGCTCATCGGAGTGGCCTTCGCTTCCATGAAGCACAGATCAAGGTTGGTTTTTGGGGCGGGGGAGGATGGTGGCCCGCGAAGTGGGGAAGACGCCGGCTATTTACGTCTGTTGTGGCTTTCGTGGGACCCAAGCGGCGGTGGCCTTCCATGGTCTACTTTTCCTTGCTATTGGCGGTGGCCGGGGACGTGCTGGCCGCCTCATTGATGTCCGCGTAGACGGCTTCTTTCTTTGCCGGCAAGGCACGGTTCCACGAACGATGACTATGTTTTGAAATATGAGAATATTTATTAAAATTGTGAACATTTTAGAATTCATGGCTATGTTTATATTTCGCCAACAAATTTTGATTTGGGTAACAGTTTTTGAAATATTATTTAAAATTAATCAATATTTTTTGAAATTTATGAACATTTTTTTGAATTTGTGATCATTTTTAGAAGATCATGGCCATCTTTTTGTTCATGAACATTGTTTTCATTCCATGATTTTTTTGGAATTCAAGAACTTTTATTCAATTTCGTAGAAAATCATATTGGCATTTTTTTTAAATACATGAAGATTTGTTAAATTCAAAATATTTTTGAATTTGTGAACATTTTCAAATCCTGATAAATTTTCTATTTTGTAAAATAATAATATTAAATATAGAAAAAAAATAAAAACAATGTGAAAAAATGAAGCCCTCGGTCGGCCCAAATCGTGCAAGGTGTGTGTGGTTGTTATCCTCCGGCCTCGGCTTTGTGAGGCTCGCAGAGAGTTGGAAGAAGCCCTCCCCCGCATCGCCGACCAGGTGGGTTGCCGCCGCTCTCAAGCAGTAGCACACGTGAGTTTGGGAGTATGCAGGTTAGTTTTCTTTTCTCTTCTTATCTTTTGGTTTATATTTTTCAAGACAGAAAATTACTTCAAAATGATGAAACCGTGAATTTGGAAAGATGTTTAAGACATATTCAAAAACTGGTCAAGGGAATAAAAAACTTTAATCATGAATTTGAAAATTGTTAAACGTGTCTGGAAAAACATTTTTGATGTATATCAAACATACAACGTATAATTGGGAAAATGTTAATCATGTATTAAAAAATGTAAATGTAGTGTAAAACAATTGTTAGTATAGTTATAAAAAATGTTGATATCATTAAAAGTATATGTCAACATGTATTAGAAAAATGTTTAAATGTATCCAAACAAAAGGTCAAAATCATGTGTTTGAAAGAAATGTTAATTGTATATTTGGAAAATGTTTAACGTGCATAAAAATTATTTCAAGTGTATACAAAAGATGTATAATGTTGATGAAAGAAAGTAACATGTTGATGTATAATGTGCAGACCAAAAACATATATTTTAAAAAAATGTTAATCATGTATTTGAGAAATGTTTAATGTGCATACAAAAATGTCTCTTGTGTAGACGAAAAATATATAATGTGTATGAAAAGAAAGTAGACATCAAAACATATATTTTAAACAATTAACCTTATATATGAAAATGTACAATATGTATAAAGAAATGTTTCCGTCCTATATGAAAAATATAGACATCAAAACATATATTTAGAACAATATTAAGCACGTACTTGAAAAATATTGTAAAACGTATACAAAATATTCCCATTGTATACAAAAATATTAAATATGTATGAAAAAAGTAGACATGTGTTGTTTTTTTTGAAAAAACCAAAGAACACAAAAAAGGACACAAAGAAAGTGAAGATGTGTAACATCCCAAATTTTCAATTTGGAATGTTATACATAGATCATCATTGCATAGCATATTTTATTGCATTTTTGGTAGATCCTAGAAATTCTACGCAACTCAAGGGCCCGCGGAGAGAGTTGGGGATTTTTTTATTTTCATATTTGAGTTTTCTCAAATTTTGAAAAGAGGATCATTTGGTTTTAATTATTTTTCTCTCCGAATATTTCCAATATGAAAATAAAAGAGAGGGGATAAAATGACTTTCCCAAAATAAAGAAATATTGAAGGTTAAATATTAAAATCAAATAAGATTTTTTTCGGAGTTTTTTCGCTATTTTATTTGAATTAGGAAAAAAATGCACGTTTCCAAAAAATTGCATTCTAGGCGAAGAAAATGTTCACTTGGTTATAAATATTCCATTTAGACGGTGAAAATTTGCTTTGGCATTTTTAGAATTTTATTTTATTTATTAGGTTTTTTTTCTGATTGGCGGAATTGTTTTTTAAAAAAAGAGTTCCCGCACAACTCGGCAGAAAGCCCAGCCGAGCAGGCCGGCCGCCTAGCGCCGCCGCCACCGCGCGTCGTGTCCGCACCGGACTCCGGCTGGAGTCCGGGTCGTCACCGCCCGTCGCTGCCCCCTCTCCCAAGTCAGAGACCACAGGGAGGGAGGGGGGCTTTATAAGCCGCCGCCCCGGGCCCCTCTCGCCACCCCGAGCCGCCCCGCCGCCACAGGCGCCAACCCGAGCCGTTGCGCTGCCTCGTCGCCGTCGTCACCTCGCCACCCCACCGCCGACCCGCGCCGCCCCGGAGCCCCCCCCCCCCCCGCCGTAGCAGAGCCCCGCCGGAGCCTCGCTGCAGGTACACGACGCCTCCGCCGTCGTTCGGTTTTATTTTTAAACCATTCGGTTTTATTTCGAAACCCTAGATTCGTTTTTTTAGGTTAGATCGGTTCGGTTTTTCCGGTTTAGTTAAATAGCGGACGTTCGTCCATACGTTCGTTATAATGAACGGTGTTCACTCGTTAGCCGCAGACAGCGAACGTTCGTTCGTTCGCCTGTTCGTCAGTTTTTCTTTTTCCAAGGTTTTTCTGTGATTATTTTCGATCGCGATTTCAGCCCTGATCTTCGTTTTAGTTTATCTTTTCGCTCGTTTATAGAAATCAGGCGATTCAAGCGCCTAGATCTTCGTATCGAAGCCCTCTTTCTGTTTAATCAACTTGAACAAGATTTTGGTACTGTAAAATTTGATTTTAGTCCAGATTAGTAAACGGATCTTGTTTGTTTCGCAGTTTGAGTTTCGTTGCTTCGTTTGATTTGATTTTTTTTGCAAACTGGAGTTCTTAAGTTAATCTTTCTGGTTAGATCTCTTATTTGAGTTTTACCCGTATTTCTAGTTTGAGTGCTTATGTATGTTATTGTTTGTTTTTGATAGAGTACCCGGAGTGCGAAGCGTGCTACTACGAGTCTCTAGGTTTTGCGGATCATCAGCAAGGCAAGTAACACTTTGATCATACCTCTTTACTACCCAGTTTTTATGCATTAGATCAATCCTCAAATATTTGCATGGTTAGGATCTGATTAACATGTGGGTTTTGGGAAGTAGATGATGAGGTAGAACCTATTACCCGGTTTATTATCAAACCTTTGGGAGTTACTTCTACGTTATGCTTATATTGCTATGCTATGCTCGTAGACGTGGTTTGGGTGAGTGAATCCATGACAGATGTGAGTTTTGTTAATTAATGGTTAGTTTAAGGTGGCTACTTAAATACACATATGGGTGGATTGTTTGTAGGCACCTGGAGAATCCAGTGTTGTCCTAGGATATCCCGGGGTTCCGTGTGATCATCCTAAGGTCCGCCACCCAGACTCAAAGGGATCATAAGATTATTCATGCTAGAAACTTCCGTGTGCAGCCACAAGCCATTATGGGCTCTGGCATAGTTGAGTAACTTGCGTGAAGCTCTTGAAGATGTAGACTAGCAGATATAGTGGGTTGTAGGTGATACTGTCTACCTGAAGTAGAGAGTTAATGCTTCAAAAAGACTGTGTCTCGAATCTCCGACCATGGATGTATTCGAGTCTTGTGGGAAAAAGTGTGCAAACCTTTACAGAGTTTACAAACTAATCATGGTTAGCCATGTCCCCAGTTATGGACGTATTGAGTATCTGGTTCTTGGATTATCATGTTGATCTCATCACTCTAATAAACTAATTTGATTGGGTTAATGATGATGTTTGATTGGGATTGAGTTGGAGGAACCTTCTCAATGTTTAACAACCACCATGATAGGTAAATAAAATTATTCCTTTGTTGTAGGAAAAAATTGGCTTTATGCAAAAACTGTAACCATAGAGCTTTCCACCAGCCATATATGCATGTAGTGATAGCATTTATCTGTTCATTACTCTACTTGTTACTTTGCCAGCATATTCCATGTGCTGACCCATTTCGGGATGCAAAATTTCATGTTGCAGACTTTTCAGACGACGAGTAAGGTGCCATAGGTTGTTGTCTTTCACTCAGCTATGTTGTTGGAGTTGATGGACCCACTTTATCTTCCAAGCCTTCCGCTGTTATTGATTTTAGATGGTCTTAAGCCATATTATTGCAATAAGTTCTCTTTGAAGATATTCGATGTAATAAGTGTGTGATTGCTACTCTGTTATAAATCCTCGAGTACTGTGCGTGTCAGCATTACCGATCCAGAAATGACACTGATGTACAGAAATCAGACTGTCTGAGGTCTGGTCGCTATAAGATGAATGAAAAATAAATAGTGAAAAAAAGTTAAAACGAATGAAACTGATGTAAAACGGTGGAGTACTGTGAAAACCAAAACACCAGATGAACCAAGAATGAAAAAAACACACACAAAGAAACAACAAAAACAAATCAGAGAAAACCGAGCGGGTGAACGAATGTAGCAACCGAGCGAAGAACCAGCAATCAAGCAAGCAAAATACGCTAATAGACCAGACCCTCGCTCATTAAAAGCCCAAATAGACCAAAAGGAGAAACAAATACACGAATAGAGGAATAGTATACAGTACAGTTACACACTGATGTGAACTTAATGGGTGGTAGGAGTACCGAGTACGTACGTAGTAACACAACCCTACTGATACACACACAGAATGGTACACGCATGCATACAACGTGGACGATGGACGGATCACAGAGTATTATCATATGGAGATGCTGTTGGGGATGCCCTTGGCGGTGATCCCGGCGGCCGTGCCCTTGTCGTCCGACGTGTTGGGGTACAGCAGCGTGTAGGGGAAGTTGGCCGGCCGATCCGGTTCTTGAGCAAGGGGTCGCTGTTCCTGCCCACCACCTCGCTCTCGATCCGCACCAGGTTCTCGCCGAGCCGCCCGAACGCCCCCACCGCCTCCGCGTCCGACGTCCACGTCGGCGTGTCCCGCTGCCCGAGGTATATCTCGTCGGATGAGTGCTTGGACAGGATCTCCAGCAGCGAGATGCCCAGCAGGGTCTGCAGCTGGCTGGTGATGGTGCGGATGAAGAAGCGCTCCGGCTCGCGCTCCAACTCCGCGTACTCCTCCGACCCCGGGTCCGGCATCGCCCGGCGGCTCACCGTCGGCCGGTTCGGGACGTAGCCCGCGTATGAGTACTGCCCGAAGTTGACGGCCGCGTGGAGCGCCGACGCGATCCACACGATGGTGGCGCATGCCTTGGTGAGCTCCGCCACGGTCTGCATCGCCGGCCACCAGGCGGCGTCCTTGAGGTCACTGTGCCCGACCTCGCGCACCTCCTTCCACCACGCCTGCAGCTCCTCGTCGCCCTTGACGGCCTTTTCATCCTTGTAGTAGATGGCGCAGTAGTCTGTGACCCACTCCTCGATGGCCTGCCAGATGGCCAGGCCGTCGGTGGGGTAGGGGGTAGTCCTTGAGCAGCAGCCGCACCTTGCCGGGGAGCGACGGGTCCTCCACGGCCACGCCTCTGCAACACGACACACATCCGGGAGAGACTAGGATAGAATCTGGACTTGTGTTGCAAAAATAGAAAAATGCATTCTGGACCATTGGATCTAAGATGAATGGCACATATTCTAGTGGAGGGAGCTCATGTCTTTTAATGTACATTTCATGGAAACCCCCCTGCAGATAGTTAGATATAAGACACAACTTTTGCAGTAAACACCCGAAGTTTCTCATATCTATTCATTTGTCCTTTGTACGTAACTAATTTTCAAATCGTCAGTGTTGTCGTGTTGATGCTTCATCTTTGCACATAGCAATTGCATGCATATTCAAGTACAGTATTGGCTTCTACTATATCACTAACTATTCAAGAAAACTTAAAGATGTTGATCACCACAATGATTGTCAATATATATCACAAACATTTGACAAGATGAGAAATTTAAGCCATCTCCTTCAAGTACATGACAAACTGGACCATTCCAGGCACAAATATTTGAAATATCTGAGTACATGACAAACCATCACTTGCATAGATCTTGTCAAACTAGACCTTCCCAGTCACAAATATTTGTCAATCTGGAGCATCCCAGGCATACACAAGAGACATGCGTACATACATATGAAGTGATGCATAACAGATAACACGAAAAGGTCCTTTATAGTGCATGACCAATTGACCACTAAGAATGAGTGTGAAGGACTCAAATGTTCACCACTGAACAAGCACTGCTCTCAAAAACTACATCAACCTTGATATCCTGATGCAGTGGCGTAGGCAGGATGTGGCCAGGCCCCGGGCTACCCTTGTAGATACAGTAGCTACAGTCAACAAAAGATTTTCTCTCCACGGCCAGGGCCGCCCGGATCCTGGCTACGCCGCTGTCCTGATGGTACATGAGAGAAAAGTTCTATCCTTCTGCCTGCATTTATACTGCTTCTTTGCTGCTGGAGCTTCATATGCTCGGGAAAGATCACACAAAACAAATATTGTTTTTACTTGCTTAGAACCAAGTGAGACAGTAACAACTAAGATTATCTAGAAACTGTAAATAATTCTTCAAAATAACTCAAGAGCAGCAAATAAATATAGATGATGGCACCACTGGTTGGAGCTGTAACACCTTTATTTGCTAAGATTTCCAACTAGGATATTCCAAGTAGGAATGCTCTAGAAGCTGTAACATTTTTATCTGCAAAGACTTCCATGTAAAATATTCAACAGCATACATGGTTGCGTGGAAATTGCCAAATCAGTTTAGCAACCATCTGGTCTCTTTGTTTCGACAATGAAAATGTTTAAACGTAGCAACCAACTGGTTTGTTTATGGTTCAGTTTTCTAGTGTCAGAAGAGTTGTCAGATCTCAATAATAGTTACATCTTTGCACATATCTAGCTAGTCTAATCATAGTTCATGAAACTATCTCTAGAATGTAGACTCGTACACATGATATAGCTTTGTACCTTCTTTAACATCAACAAACGCTCTTGTATCCTCTTAAGTGACTTGCATACCTTCTTTTGATATTATGGATAAGCCATCTAGCATGAAAAGTGTGTGTCTATTTAATGCGATATGTACCTACTGGTAGTTTTGTTCTCTCATGTATGCGGACTGGCAACTACAATAAACCTTAGAAAGAGCTAAATAGTACTTTCTTTTTACTGAAGGGAGATCAATAGTTTTTGTTTGGACACTCCACTAGGCCGTGATATATGTGAAATGCCATGAAGTATTAGCTACAAACATACTGAGTGTGCAAAAAAGATGATCTCTGTACCTTGATAAAATACGAACACAGCCTCCAAATTCACACGGGGTGAAAGCGTACATAGACGTACGATCAACATATTATGGTTTTTAAGGATCACCTAAAAGCATACATATTTAAATATTAAGTATAAACAAGTGGCATTGAGCCATTTAAAGGCAGTTTTTATGACTGTCATGCAGATTATCATTCTGATTCAATAAATATTCTTACCATTTCTTGGATTGGTGTTCTCACCTGATAGTGTTGGTACACAATTTGCAGTTCTTGTTACTGTCGGCTCTTCAAGAGGCGACGTTGCACTACTTCCCTCCATTCATAACCAGAGCAGCAGCAGAATGTAGGGGCCAGAACACTAAACTTTCCATCATACACTCATAACCAGAGCAGAAAGTGTGCTCTACACCAAAACCCAGATACCCAAGTTCTCAGTCTCCCGAACAAAACAAATTGAGAAGTCATCTCCAATTGCAAGGTTGCAAATTAGAAGCCTGTTGGTGGTGCAGCTCTTGCTTGAGTAGTTGCAGGTTTCTCACATCAGCTACCTACTGGAGTGTGAAACAATTGACTGGCGTCAGTTCATCCAAAGCCTCGAGTTTTGTTAGTTAAATCTGGAATGTGCATACCCAAGCCAGCAAGCACACTAGCTCAGAACAATAACAAATCCTTTAACTAGCTAATTAACAAAACATGATGTAGGTTAATTAGATGGACAAGTGCATATGACGTGCCCACCATTGACCGGTGTCTCTGTTACTTATGCTCCTTAATCAAGGGAAATTATATTCACTTTTTAATCACCGGTTGAAACCAATTGAAGTAGAAGCTAGCTAAATAACTAGCTAAATTTAGTTAATCATTTGATCAATGCACGCGTGATATCCGCAACTGAAGGATATCCAAAACCAAATCAATCAAAGAAATGTGTAGTGGAGTACTTGTAATAAACTACTCGTGGAGTCAAATGCATGCGCAACATAGAGCATGTGGTAAACCAGCGGCTCCGTTGGCTGGGCATGTGCCCGGATTCAAATACAAAGTGGACTTTCCAATTACATAGTAGAAATCTACGGGAGATGGGGGAGTGGGGAGCATACCTTTTACAAAGAGCCTGTGAGGAGATGGAGGCAAGGAAGAAGACCTGGCGTGTGCGGACGTCGGGCTGCTTACTAGCCAACAACTCTGTGCCACGGGTCTTCAGATCTATCGCCAACCCATGGGAGTCGGGCACGGAGGAGTCCAGATTGTTCCTCCGGGCAGCTGTGCGAGCGAGGAACCCGCGGCCACCGGGTAGGAGGACTGGCGACGGCGGATGAATCCCTGTCCATGTTGTGTCGCGCGACAGAACGAGAGGTGGACCTGGAAGCCGGAGTGGGAGGGGGAGGGGGAGGAGGCAGGGAGCAGCTGCGGTGGGAGGGGGGACGCACCGGATCTGGACTCGGCCGGTGCCGGCCGCTCGTCCATTGGGGGGAGGTCGGTCGGAGGAGAAGGATCCGAAGCAAAAACATGAGGAGCAAAGGGACCTTTTTGCATAGAATGATGTAACTGTGAGTACAGATTCCTCCATCTAGATCTGTGCCATTCATTTCAGATCCAACAGTCCAGGATTGTTTTTCTATTTTTGCACCCAATGCCCAGATTCTATAGTAGTCGCTCCCCACACATCCTCCTTCTCTTCAAGTTATTCGACCATGCATGCATGCAATTGCGTATGCATAATTAATCAATCGAGATTGCTAAGTCTCAGTTGACTGAGACTTGACCAAGTCTAAATCGATGCTATATTCATAGAATCTTATGTTGAGACCCGTTTAATTTTTTTTTCTTACATGTTATATCACTTGACTTAAACTCGGTTAAGTTTCAGTCGACTGAGACCTAAACACACCCTTAATCAATTACCTCTTGATGAGATCGTCTGGCAGGGCCTGGTCGGTGAAGTTCCAGTCCTTGTAAACCACGGAGGAGATGGCCAGCGAGTGCTTGCCCATGAAGACAGTCTGCTCGAAAATGCCGCCGGCGTTGATGAGCGTCTGGCGCGCCAGGGCGTTGATGGTCATGGTGTCCCGGTAGTGCGGCTGGAGGAGCTTGAACAGCGGATGCACCACGCTGAGCTGCCGGTTCATCGCGATCACAAACGGCTCCATCACAGCGTGTGTGTTCAGCCTACGATACCATGCCACCATGCATGTACGTGCAGTTATACATATACACTGGTGATACCATGCCACTACGCTAAGTCATTAGTAAAAAACGGGTCAAATGTGAAACTCATTAGTCCCGGTTTGCAATTAAACCGACATTAATGTGATCATTAGTGCCAGTTCCAACGGCCAAGCGGGCGGCGCTCATTATTACCGGTTCGTGGCGAACCTTTAGTACCGGTTCGTGCCACGAACTGGTCCTAAAGGTGGTGGCCTTTAGTACGGGTTGGTGGCTCCAACCGGTACTAAAGACCCCCCTTTAGTACCGGTTGGAGCCACCAACCGGTACTAAAGGTGGCGCGCTGCCACCCGCGGTGCACAATGTTTAGTCCCACCTCGCTAGTTGAGAGGAGCTCGCATCGGTTTATAAGCCCCGCCACGGCTACCGTGTCGAGCTCCTCTCTAAGCAGGCCTTTGTGAGCCTATTGCAGTCTTCTGCCCTGTGGTCCTACTGGGCCGTACGGGCCTGCATCCTGGCCCAACTAGAGATTGAGTTTCTAGTCGTATGGAGGCCGTGCCGGCCCAAACCACGGCGCGCCTCGTGCCATGTGGTGGGCCTTTGGTCCCGGTTCGTGTTGAACCGGTATTAAAGAGGGGAGGCCTTTAGTCCTCACTCTTTAGTGCCGATTCCAGAACCGGTACTAAAGGTCCTTACGAATCGGTACTAAAAGTCGTTTTTCTACTAGTGAGTGTTATATACTGGTGGTACATACCAGTGGCTGACGAGCTGGTGCCAGCAGCTCGATGGCCAGCGGCTTGAGGGTGTCGTCACCTCGGAGGAAGAGGAGGGTCCTGGTGGCGTAGGCGTGGACACCGTCGAGGCTGTTGATGTCCAGCAGGAACGGCATGAAATGGTCGTGGTGGTCAAGGATGTAGAGCTTCTTGCCATCCAATGCCTAGTACATAAGAAACAACAAAATTTCAGATTCATGCATCTCACGGTTGGTTGATGATTGCCATGTTCATACGGAGGGGAACTTTGGTTCCTGGGTACATATGTACGGTTTTTTTTAGCAATTCAACAAAAAGTTAAAAATGTCTGAAAATATTTTTCAAATAAACTTGACCTTTCATTGTAATAGTGAGAAAAGTTTCACAAAAATAAAATTCCTCTTTGACTTCTTTTCAAAAAATACAAATTTTCGGTCAAAATAGCATGAATAGTTAATAACAAATAATTTTTGTCTTTTTCGTTGTGAAGTCAATGTAGGTTTTTTTTTGAAAATTTATATACAAGTGCGCAAGTAAGTCAAGTTTAATCCAAAAATACTTTTGAAGTACTTTGACTTTTTGTTTAATTATTAAAAAAATACCCCATATAGATTGTATATACATGCGAGAGCCAAAGGGTATTTCCCATGTTCATACTACGTATTAGCTTAGTTAAGTCGAATGGTACTTGTACCATGTGACACATGTGATAAGTAGTTCAAATAATTAAAAAATGAAATAAAATCAAATAGTACCTGTTGAACGCTGAGGCCTTCTAGGCTCTTCTCAATGTGATGTGCAGTTATTGTGCTGGTCTGGTCGCTGTACTTGCTAGGATCAAGGCTGCTTTTCGGAGGGAACTCCTGCAGTAAAGCGTATACTCGTAGTACATAGTAGGTCATCAGATAATATTGATGAATATATTACGAGCTTTGCTAGAGATACGGGCTCTTTGTGACGGATTGCTTCTTCTTTTTCTTCACTCACCGTGAGACGCGTGATGGATACGGGGTTCACGCCGGCGAGGATCTCTCTGGCGAACTCCTCGTCCGTCCTCCAGGCAGACTCGTTCTCTGCAGCATTCATGCATATCTTACATCTTACATTTTTAATAAATTGATCATAATTCTCTCAATATGCAAAGTGTTCAACTTAACATCCCAACTAAGGCCTCCCTTGGTTCATAGGGTAGAAAAATTATAGAAATAGGAAAGTCATAGAAAATGAGATGACACATATATGAAATCTTACCAATAGAAATAGAAAAGGTGATGCTCTTTGATTCACATCATAGCAATTTTTTCATTGAGTCTAAGCTAATATTTACTTTCCTGTAAAATATGAAAGATGGAAAGAATTCCTTCGTAGGAATAGGATTTCATTCCTACAAATCAAAGAGTTCTAAAGGATTTTTTTTCCTATGAAAATCCTATTCAATGAAAATCCTACAAGATTCCTTCAAACCAAAGGAGGCTTAAACATTTCAAAATCTATCACACAAGCGAACTTATAAATTACAATTATTTTTGCATTAGTCTATACATATAACGATGCCACATCATACATGCATGATAGTCATCCTTCACATTTTTGTTTGAAATGATATTTTTAACAGTAATTCAAAAGTTTTATTACAGTTTTAGACATTTTTTTATTGATTTTCAAGCTTATATTTTTATACTATTAGATTTAGTTATTTTTAGCAACTATTTACCATTTTTTAACATAATTACTGCAGCAACCCACAAGACATCATCTAGTTATGTCACTCAAATCTCATCACACAATCCAGTCAATCCCATGCAAGTTGATGGAAACAAATCGAATGGTAACGCCTTAGGTAGTAGTAGTACCTTTGATGATGTCTGGCTTGGGGAGCTTGAGCATGTAGTCGCCGCCGACCGGCAGCAGCTCCTTGATGAGCTGTATGGGGAAGCTCTTGCGCAGCTCGTTGAGCGCCGGGATGTTGGGAAGCTTCAGGCCGCCCTTGTAGAGGTTCATCATGTCCTTGAACGAGTCGAACTCGCCCGGCGACAGGTCCACCTACGTGCGGATCGCCGGCAGAACGCCCTGCACGATGGCCTTGAGCGAGTACCCGGCGAAGTCCGCCATCTTGAGGTGCGCGAACCGCTCGTCGCTCGGCACGTACGTCTGCTCCAGCAGGGTCAGCCTGCTCTCCGATCTTGGGTCCTTCTTTGACGGGCTCCGGCCCGTGCGGCCGCGCCGTGGGTAAGGGTGCTCCGAGGAGCCGCCCAGGACCGGACGGGCGCTGCCACCACCGTCCCGGTCTGGCTCGCCGAGGTCGTTGTAGACGGCATAGCGGTAGATGCGGTCGTGCGTCTGGTACGGCCCTTGCTTGTCGTCCCCTCTCAGGCACCGGAGCTCGTCCTCGCGGTACGGCCTCAGCCCCTCCGGCATCTCGCTCGGCAAGTAGGACTGCATGCATACTTTCTTATCAGTACATGTTTTTTTTTTGAAAGTCTCATATAATCGATGATATGTTCATGAGATCTTATATTAAGGTTCATGCAAAAATTTTCTTTTTAATTTTTTTCTCTTTTACATGTTATGTCACTTGACGAGACTTGGTTAAATATCAGTCGACTGAGATCTAGTCACTCCTCTTTTTTTTTTTTTTTGAAATGCTACGGCCGAATGGGGATGGCGATGGTGGTTGTGGACTCACGTCGTTGGCAAAGAAGACGCGGTTGCAGTGGTACTTGGTGGTGGGGTAGACCCAGGAGTTGGCAAGGAAGACGATGGTGCCGCGGCCGGGGACGTGGTCGAGGGTGAGGGTCTTGAGGAAGAACTTGGTGCTGTGGTTGTTCTTGACGATGATGGCACCGGGCACGCCCTGCTTCTTCACCTCCCAGTCGAACCTCACCTTGAACTTGCACTCCCCCGTGCAGGTCAGGGACGGCAGGTTGGCCAGCCACTGCTGCAGGGCCGCTTCTGACCCCACGATGCCCCTGCCGCCATTGTCTGTAGTGCACATATACCCTCTCTATTGATCTTCTCGAGAAAAGAGAAAAAAAAAGATGGTGGAGAACATAGACATACTTGGATCAGTGACGGTGGCGCTGACGAGCTGGCAGGTAATGCTGTTGCCGAGGATCTCGTGGATGTTGTCGACGACGGTGGCAGTGAGGTCGTTGGCGTCGAGCACCTTTCGGCTGAGGACCACGGCGGAGCCTTTGAGTCGAGCCTTCTTCCCCGACCCCGACAGTTTGTCCATCCCAGCATCCTTCTTGGTGTGGTCTCTGTTTCTTTCTTCTACACTGCAGTGGTAGTGGCGATGGATGAGCACACCACCTGGGCTGGGCAGCTTGACAGTGTGAGCGTTTGGTGTTGGAAGGAATGCCAGTTAATTCGAACTGTACTGTTTAGAAAAGACTTGGCGCCAGGGAGTCAACCGGCAGTCCATGCGCATCACATGGGCTGCGCCACCACCCATGCATTCAAGTCACTTTTTAATACACAACTACTAAATCGGCCAAAATTTAAGTACACATGCATGTATATTTATTGGTGCGTGATACGCGCCGGTGCGCCGGCCCAAATTTGGGCCGGTCGCACCAGCAGCCTAGGATGAGTCCATCTGTAGCTGTACGATCTCCTTCCCCCTCCCGCATATGCCTTCTTCTATGAAGAACAAATCCCTATAGCGCCCCCATGGACGAGCACCCGGCCCGGCCTCGAAGCACCGCCCTCGCCGCTGGTTGCCACCGGTCGCCACCATCGTCGTTGGTCGCCGCCGGTCGCCGCCATCGCCGCCGGTCTCCTGTATTTCTCACCGGCTTCACGCATGCAGCAGCGTGTCCCGTGGTTCCAGGCTTCCAGCTCCCCCTGTGATGACGTCGCAGCTTCGGTGGTGGCGGGCGCGACTCCGGTAAAGATGGCCATAGCTCCGGCAGAGATGGTCCCATTTGTTTCCATGGATGTAGCTCCGTCGCACGGACGCTCGACTGGTTCCAGCAACAAAGAATGCCGGCTGTAGCAAATTGGTGAAATGGTTGTAGCATTTTCATGTCGTGGTTGTAGGCTTGTAGCTCAAATGGTCGCAACTAAGCCATGAAGCATGTAGCAAAACAACCGCGTCGCCGCTGTGAAAGAATGGATGTAGCAAAAAATGTTGACGGTTGTAGCAGAACTCCACAAGGTTGTAGCAAAAATCGTCATCACGCCGTTGCCATCGTCGCCTTGTGAATGATGGATGTAGCAAAAAATTCTTCGGCAGTAGCAAAAAACGACAATGGTTGCAACTGAAAACGACTTCGCCGCCGTCGCAGGAGGAGGCCATGTCCATGGATGTAGCACACAGTCATGCGAGTTCCAGCGTTGGGCGCGTACGATACAGCATTTGTGGATTATTGAAAAAAACTTGCTGGGCGTTCCCATGGGGAAGGGGTGGAGGAGGAGGGGGCCATGGCGGCGAGCCTGGGAATGTGGGAGGAGAGTGCGCGGCCATGGCGACCAGCATCGGACAGAGAGGAGTGCAGCCATGGCCGCACGCATCAGGGAGAGAGAGAGAGTTGGCCAGAGGAAGAAGAAGATAGAAAATGGAAAGCGATATGTGTGGGCCCTGCAAGGACGCGTGGCTATCTGGTGTTCGTGGCTATGCGAGGCGCGTGGGAGCGAGCGACGCGTCCGGCCGAAGATTCGGCCGGTCTGCCGTACGAAAACGTTTCCCATATTTATTTGTTCATTTAGTACATGAAATTAGTACCAGCGACTACCCGACCGAAATTAGTACTCCCTCCATCACAGTTTAAAGGGTGTATCTCTAAAACCAGAAATTTTCATAATTAGAGGGAAATAGGGCGCAGGTCATTAATTAACCTATTAACTGCATCATTTTGGGAGGAATTAGCTCCTTCCGCTTGCCTTCCTGGTGCGCATGCATGGTGTGAACTGAAATTACTTCATCAATGCATGTGATGGTTTCCTTCTTTTACTTGATGTGGAGGTTACTATGCATTTTTTTGGCGATTAATTAGGCGCATATCCTTAACTACCGCAGCTCCAGCGCATCAATTATTCCTTCCAATCGCTATCAACCTTGGGCCCAGAGAGATGTGAGGTATACCCTTTAAACTGTGATGGAGGGAGTAGTACGATGGCGTGGCCGTGCACGAACGTGTACAAACGGCGATCAGACAGTGATGCGGAAATAGGTCATCTAATCATACCCGCATATATTTTAAATCGAATTTAAACAAATCGGACGATATACATGCAAACTGGATAATTTCATCTGAATCGGAACACATTCATCACACTTTCGACATATTCCATTAAACGAAATCAATCAAACCTAAACCCAGTCTAAATCTACGGCGGCACCTGTCCTCCAAGTCCTTGTTGTTCCCCTCCGGAACACATTCATCACATTCATCACTTAAAATTGGAGGGTTGGATTTTGTCGGTTCTCCTGTCTCTCTCAGAGTAGTTGTATGTATCTAAATTTTGTACTACCAAAGGACAAGCTGAAGCCTGTGGCGTTCATACATGCATTAAAATCTTGAAATAGGTTTTGAAGCACCTTAACTAACGGGAACTTGATGAAAACGCCTCAAAAAAGACAAATAAAATTATTGTTATCAAGACTAATATTCGCAGTCTTACTGTATGCAGATGTAAAATTGGATACGTAGATGTGTAATTTCAGTAGTTTCTATTAATTTCTCATTTTATTAGGTAGCCACTTTTCTCACCGAGTAAAGCTGAATAATGTGTGACACACTAATAATGACATGAATTAAAAGGAGTGGATGCTGATAGCATTAAACAATACCATGTTACTACATTAATGTCCGTATGAACGGTGAATGCTAACAGCTGCTTACGTAACATGTGTATACGTCATGCTGCTTACGGGGGCAATTATTTCTTGCTTCTTGTACCCAACTCTAGTTGTATGTTCAATCAGTCTTGATTTTCCTCAAAGGAAAATTAATCTTTTCTTATAGAATCATTAGGAAAAAGATTGTTTCTATCCACTTGATGCTACTATATTTTAAGTTAATAAAAGCGTCTTTTATTGAAAAGTGAAAAAAGATTGTTCGTCGAGAGTCGGGGAATTTTTGCTGAATGTATTTCATCGACACTCGACCACTAGTAAAAAAAGGGCTTTACGTGAGCATCATTAGTTCCGGTTTGGAAACGGACCAGTACTAATAAGACCATTAGTGCCGGTTCCAACGGCTAAGGGAGCAGGAATCATTAGTCCCGGTTCATGTTGAACCTCTAGTACCGGTTTGTGATACGAACCGGGACTAAAGGGGTGGTGGCAGACTGGGGCCCCACGAGCCTCTTTAGTCCCGGTTCGTGACACTAACCGGGACTAGAGGCTCACCTTTAGTCCCGGTTTGTGTCATGAACCGGGACTAAAGATGCTCCTATATAAAACCTTCGTCCAGACCGCGAGCTCTTTCTGTTCTTCCCCTTTCCTCTCCTCTTTGTTCTTATTCCCCTTTGCTCGAGCTCATCCTCTGTTTTTGCCACATGTCTTATTAGTACTAGGCTGCCGAAGGCTGACCCCTCGAGTGGAGCATATAAATCACACTCCTGGCCTATTCACGAGCTAAGAGCATCTCCAGCCGTTGGCCCCCCACAGGAGGCATAAAAGTTGCCGCCTGGGGGCTAGCCGGCGGCATACTCGGCTCCGGGGGTGGCTGGGCACCCAGCCGTCGCCCCCAGGCGCCGATTTCGGCCCATTATTCGGCCCAATTTTGTCCCAAAACGGCCCGATATCTGCATGAATCGGCCCATATTCGGCGCGGTTCGGCGTGTTTGGGCGTGAATTTTCGCATAAAAATAGAAATCAATTAGTTCTTTACATAGTTCGGTGTGGTTCAGCGTGTTTTTGCCTCCATAGTTCATCACAGAAAATCAATATAAATCAAATAGTTCAATACAAATTATATAGTTCAACAAATAAAAACTCAAGTTTCATCACACGTCATTCCCCGCGTCGCCTCGGCCTCGCCCTTGAGCCTCCATAGGTGCTCCACCAGATCGTGTTGCAGTTCTTGATGCACCTGTGGGTCTCAGATCTGCTAACGCATATTGAGGTAGTCAGTCCAGGTTGCCGGTAGCTGGTGATCAACTTGGACAAGAGGACCCTGCCTGTAATATGGTTCTGTGTCAAACACTGGCTCTTCCTGCTCGCTCTCAATGATCATGTTGTGCAAGATGACACAGCAAGTCATGATCTCCCACATTTGATCTTTCGACTAGGTCTGAGTAGGGTATCGGACAACAGCAAATCGAGATTGGAGCACACCAAATGCCCACTCGACATCCTTCCTGCAAGCCTCCTAAACCTTCGCAAAGAAGGCGTTCTTGCCTCCTGGCACAGGGTTTGAGATAGTCTTCAGAAATGTCGACCATCTCGGATAGATGCCATCAGCTAGATAGTACCCTTGTTGTAGTGCCGCCCATTCGCCTCAAAGTTCACCGGAGAAGAATGACCTTCAACAAGCTTGGCAAAGACAGGGGATCACTGTAGGACGTTGATGTCATTGTGAGTTCCTGGCATCCCAAAGAAAGAGTGCCAAATCCAGAGGTCCTGTATGGCCACTGCCTCAAGTACCACACTGCAACCCCCTTTGGCGCCTTTGTACAACCCCTGCTAAGCAAATGGACACTTCTTCCATTTCCAATGCATGCAGTCGATGCTTCCAAGCATCCCAGGGAATCCTCTTGCTGCATTCTGTGTTAGGATCCAAGCAGTGTCTTCCGCATTGGGTGTTCGCAAGTATTGCGGTCCAAACACGGCCATCACTACCCTGCAGAACTTGTAGAAACACTCAATGGTGGTGGACTCGGCCATGCGCCCATAGTCGTCGAGGGAATCACCGGGAGCTTCGTATGCAAGCATCCTCATAGCTGTTGTGCACTTCTGGATTGAGGTGACTCCAAGTGTGCCGGTGCAATCCATCTTGCACTTGAAGAGCTGTCGAACTCCTGGATGGAATTCACAATCCTGAGGAAAAGCTTTCGGCTCATCCGATAACGACGCCAAAATGTTTTCTCGCCATGCAATGGAGCGTCGGCGAAGTAGTCCACGTAGAGCATGCAGTAGCCTTCCATATGATGCCGGTTCTTTCCTTTCACCCGCCCAGGCACCGAGCCACCTCGCCGCGGCTTTTCACTGCTCGTGAGTAGGCCGGCGAGGGCGGCAAGCACCATGAGATGCTCCTGCTCATGGACGTCGGCTTCGACTTCCTCCTCCAGCATCGCCGCAAGCACCTCCTCATCTTCGGAGTCCATCGCTGGGCCGAGCAAATCACCGAACACCTTGCGGGCGAGGTGGGCGCAAACCCGCCGGTGTACGCCCTGCGCGGCCGGAACACCAAAAAAGTTGCCCGGACATCAGCGGAGAGGCTGCCTCGGTGAAACCTCTTTTTTTCGGTGGGGAATGATCTATCTAGCTGTGGTGGGCGATGGACGGCGCCGGGATCGGCAGGGTGCGTAGGGTGGCGGCCGAGCGCGGGGGTGTCGGAGGCGAATCTGGACGGGTGGCTTGACTTTTCGCCTGGCAGTGTGGCCCCAGGTGCGCTTTTCCCTTGCGTCGGAGCCCCCGAGCACCCACCAGTGCGCCGGGTTCGGCCTGCGATCGCGGGCGCAAAAACTGTAACATCCCAATTTTTAATTTGGATGTTATACATAGATCATCATATGCATATCATATTTATTTTTGCATTTTGTTGTGATCCTAGAAATCTTAAGCAACTCAAGAATCCAAGGAGAGAGTTGGAGGTTTCACAAAATTCATATTTGAATTTATTTCAAATTTGAAGAGAGGATCAATTTGATTTTATTAATTTTTCTCTCCAATTATTTCCCATAATAAAAATAAATGAGAGAAGATAATATGACTTCTTCAACCTGAGGGAAATATTGTAGAAAGAATTTTGAAATCAAATTATTATTTTTATTGGTATTTTATTTGATTTAGAAAAAAATTGCATTTTTGAAAATTGCATCTTAGTCCAGAAAAATGTTCATCTTGTCCTAAAATTAGGTTTGGACGGTAAAAATTGTTTCTGGAATTTTTAGATTTTTTAATATTTATTTAGGATTTTCCTTCCGGGCGAAATTGTTTTAAAAAAGAGAGAGAGTTCGGACCAACTGGGCCGAAGCCCGGCTGGCCCAGCAGGCCGCCGCCGCATTCGCCGCGCCACCGCGCCACCGCGCCACCGCATGGGAGCCGGACTCCACCGGAGTCCGGGCCGGCCTTGCCTTGCCCCTCTCCCAAGGCACTCCCCGACCCCTTTTATATACGCCGACCCCGCCGCCCTCTCCACCTCGCCTCACCCCGCCTTCCGCCGTAGCAGCAGCAGCCACAGCAGCGCTGCCGCCGCCGTAGTACCCCTCGCCGCCTTCGCCGCACGCCGCCGCCGCCGCCCCTCCCCGCCGCAGGAGCCGCCGCCCCGCCGCCTGCCGCCGCCGTCGATCCAATCTCGCCACCGCCGTCAGTCTTTCTTGTTGAACCGGTAAGAACCGGCCGGTCGAAACGTTTTTTTCGATTTAGTTAGATCGATTTATATTTTTAGGCTTACCTAATAAACGAACATTCGTTCGTTCATTCGTTTTAACGGACGGTCTTCGTCGGATTAGTTCTGTTAGCGAACGTTCGCGCCGTTGTTTTTTTCTTTTTAGTTTATCTTTGGTCAGGGACCTATCCGCGAATAGTTTTCTCGCGATTTAGCCCCTGATCTTAAAACTAGCGTAACTTTTTACTCGTTTATCCAAATTAGATGAAACCAGCGCCTAAATCTTCGTATCGTTATGTTCTTTGCAAATCATAGCTAATCACATGTACCTAATATTAAGATCTAATCCACATGATAATAATGTTGTTAGGTTTTACTTTTGTTAGTCTAAGCCGTTTGCTTGTTTCGTGTTTGATTTGGTTCTTTTCTCGGTTTTCTTGTTGTTTCGTTTGAGTGATTGCTTATATATGCTACTGTTTATCAATGCTAGATTACCCGGAATGCGAAGTTTGTTACTATGAATCTCTAGAGTTTGCAGATCGTCAGCAAGGCAAGTTACAGTTTGATCATAGTCTTCTATACCCAGTTTTTACTATGCATGAGTATGACCCCTCAAATATTTGCATGAGTAGGATTTGGGAACATGTGGTTTTGGTTGTAGTACTTGAGGTAGGAACCTAATACCTTTTGATCACCCTGGGAATATACGTTATGCTTATTTATTGCTTAGCCATGCTCATAGACGGGGATTGGATCGTGATTTACACATGAAAGTTTGGGAGTTATTAGTCTTGGATAACATTAAGGTGAAAACTTTAATATACATCTGGGTAGATTGGTTGAGGCACCTAGGGAACCCAGTGTTGCCTATTTATGGAAATCCTGGAGTACTCGTGTGATGGAGTACCCGTGTGATTTTTCCTTTGGTTCACCACCCAGGCTCAAAGGGATCATACGATATTTCATGCCTAGAAACTTCCGTGTGCAGCCACAAGCCATTATGGGCTTTGGCATAGTTGAGTAAGTTGCGTGAGCTCTTGAAGAGGTGGACTAGCAGATGTAGGGGAAAGTAGGTGTACCGGTACGCCCGGAGTAGAGAATAAGTGCTTCAGAAAGACTATGTCTCGATCATCTAGTCGTGGATGCGATCGAGTATTGTGGGGAAAAGTGCGCAAACCTCTGCAGAGTGTACAAACTAATCATGATTAGCCGTGCCCCCGGTTATGGACATCTTGAGTATCTGGTACTTGAATTATTATTGTTGATCTCATCACTCTTTAATTAATTGATTAGGTTAATGAGGATATTTTAATTGGGATTTGAGTTAGGGTTACCTTCTCAAATATTGGGCGACTTGGGAGTAGTTAAATAAATTTATTCCTTTGTTGTAGGGAAAAACTAACTTTATGCAAAATCATAAACTTAGAGCCACCACCAGCCAAATATTGCATGTAGATATAGTTCTTGCATTTCATTGCTTTACAGTGTAACTCTGCCAGCATATTCAATGTGCTGACCTACACGGCTGCAATGTCTCATGTTGCAGACTACTCAGAAGAGGAATAAGGTGTGGTAGGTCGTTGTCTTGCACCCAGCTATGCCGTTGGAGTTGATGGACTCATTTACCTTCGAAACTTCCACATTTATTTAGTTTAGATGGTCATCAGCCATGATATTTTTGTGTAATCATACTCTTTATGAGGACTCGATGTAATAAGTGTGTGATTGAACTCTATTATAATTCCTCGAGTATTGTGCGTGTCGGCATTACTGATCCAGGGATGACACTGATGCACAAAGACTTCGGTCCATTCGGATCGTGGTCGCTACAAGATGGTATCAGAGCACACGCTGACTGTAGGACACGACCACTAGAATAAGCCACATGATTTCTCTTCTCTTCTCATTTCTAATTCTCCTCTATTTCTACTCTATAGATGGAGGATCCCAGGAATAAGTTCACTCAGCCGGATGACGACACCCCTTTCGGACGACACTTGAAGGAAGCCACTAAGTACCTGAACATCAGACTACCAAGCTTCATGGGGACTTTCTCTACAACTGTATCAGAAGAGGAGCGTTGGAAGATCAAAGTCTGGGTACCTGGGAGAACTTTTGCACTAGCAACGGAGCCTATTGATTTCTACCTGGATGCACCAAGTTGGAGTTTAGGAAAGAGCATGGCAGCCCATATCACCTTTGGACGCATATGTGAGGTGTATCACAAGGAGCTGGAGAACACCATTTATCAAATATGTGGCCGCCGACGTGAAGAATGGGAGATGATTCGTACCAGGAGGGATGGATCAATTGCAGCTTACATTCAAGAGATGGGAGATCATACTCGTCGACAAGAGAATCAACAAATTATCCACATGAAGAAGATAAAGAAGTTGATGAAGAGAAACAACGAGCTAGAAGAGGAACTCAAGTCTACACGTGATGGATATGAGGAAGAGATTGCCATACTACTAGAGAAGCATGACGACCTGAAGAGGAAGCTAGGACTACCAGTGGAGAATCACAACCGAGAACCAGCAAAGGAGATCCGTTCGGAGGACTACATCATCCTGGACGACATCGACATGGATAGTGATGCAAGCGACGACAGTGATGACGACTACATTGACGAAGCTGGAGCAGATATTATGGAATCTTCCTCTGATGAAAATTTCTAGATGACCACCATGTAACTAGTAGTATTCCTCCAAGTAGTTAGCAACGATCGAGTTTGTAATCATAGGTTAGATCGTTTGTGTGAATCTTGTGTCCTATTGAATGAAGTGAATTGATTGTTTTTGTCTCATGAGCATATGGGTAGTGAATCTCTCTTAGACCTCAATTCTATTCTGTTTTCTCACCCCTTCTAACCCATCAGATGCCTCCGAGACGCGATAATGGATTTGCATTCCCACCGGAGCTCACTCAGTTGATCCAGCAGCAGAATGCCTTGATGCAGATACTAGTTCAGAACCAGAATCAAGGCAACAACAACAACAACCCACCGCCACAACCCCCTGTTGACCACCTAGCCAGTTTTCTAAGGTTGAATCCACCGGTGTTCTCTAGTAGCACCGAGACGATAGTTGCAGATGATTGGCTCTGCAAGATTGGAAGAGAGTTGACCACTGTAGGATGCACAGATGCGGAGAGAGTGCGCTTTGCTGCACATCAGCTTGATGGACCCACAACATTTTGGTGGGAGAATTTCACCGCCACTTACCCCATTGATACAGTTACATGGGATCAGTTTCAGCAGGCTTTCCGCACTGCCCATGTTTCAGCAGGAGCTATGAGCATGAAGAAGCGCGGGTTTCACAACTTGCGCCAAGGAGGGCATATAGTGGGCCAGTATGTGGATGAGTTTAGCAAGTTAGCACGCTATGCCCCAGATGATGTAGCCACAGATGCCGCTAAGTAGGAGAAGTTTCTTGAGGCACTCAATGATGAGCTAAGCATGCAGTTGATGGCGGCAACTTTCAACAACTACCAGGAGTTGGTAGACAGGTCCCTCATGATTGTAGGCAAGCAACAAGAGATTGATAATCGCAAGAGGAAGTATGGATAGGGGAGGTACACTTATGGAGCTTAGCAGAAGCCCTGCTATTCCCCGTACTCGGGAGGACATACCCACAACCATGGAGGCCATAACCATGGAGGACATACGCACAATGGAGCAAGTTCGCACAACCACAGTGCCCCCAAGAATGGCAATGGGAATGGAGGAAGCAACAGCTATAACCGTTCCAACCCCACAACGCCAGCCAAGAGGGATCTGAGCCACATTACTTGTTTCAAGTGCCAGAAGACCATACATTATGCCACTGAATGTCCTGAAGCAAAGAATGGAAATGGCAATGGAGGTTATGTGAAGAAGTCCAGCCCCTTCACCAAAGGTCAGGTGAACCACGTTAGTGTGGAGGAGATTGAGGATCAACCCGACGCAGTTGTCGGTAAGTTTTTGATTAATGCATTTACCGCACTTGTTATTTTTGATACTTGTGCATCGCATTCATACATATCAAGGGAATTTGTGGATAAGAATAAATTGCTAACCATAGCCCTTATGTCACCTATGTTAGTACGTTACCCAGGAGCGGAGTACATGGCTAGTAGGAGATGCTATCAGTTGCCACTAACCATGGGTAGACATGTTTTCCCCACCGACCTGATTGTTCTGGAGTCACAAGGATTGGATGTGATACTAGGCATGGATTGGTGCTACCTCTTAAGCATGCGTTGTTTTTTCCCTTAAAGAGGAAAGGGTGATGCAGCAAAGTAGCGTAAGTATTTCCCTCAGTTTTTGAGAACCAAGGTATCAATCCAGTAGGAGGCTCCATGCAAGTCTCTCGTACCTACACAAACAAACAAGAACCTCACGACCAATGCGATAAAGGGGTTGTCAATCCCATCACGGCCACTTGCGAAAGTGAGATCTGATAGAGATAATAAGATAAGATAAATATTTTTGGTATTTTATGATATAGATTGAAAAGTAAAGATTGCAAAATAAAGTAAATTTTAAACTTATATGATGGAAAATAGACCCGGGGGCCATAGGTTTCACTAGTGGCTTCTCTCAAGATAGCATAAGTATTATGGTGGGTGAACAAATTACTGTCGAGCAATTGATAGAAAAGTGCATAGTTATGAGAATATCTAGGCATGATCATGTATATAGGCATCATGTCCACAACAAGTAGACCGACTCCTGCATGCATCTACTACTACTACTCCACACATCGACCGCTATCTAGCATGCATCTAGAGTATTAAGTTCATAAGAACAGAGTAACACATTAAGCAAGATGACATGATGTAGAAGGATAAACTCAAGCAATATGATATAAGAACCATCTATTTATCCTCGATGGCAACAATAAAATACGTGCCTTGCTGCCCCTGCTGTCACTGGGAAAGGACACCACAAGATTGAACCCAAAGCTAAGCACTTCTCCCATTGCAAGAAAGATCAATCTAGTAGGCCAAACCAAACTGATAATTCAGAGAGACTTTCAAAGATAACCAATCATACATAAAAGAATTCAGAGGAGATTCAAATATTTCTCATAGATAAACTTGATCATAAACCCACAATTCATCGGATCTCGACAAACACACCGCAAAAAGAGTTACGTTGAATAGATCTCCAAGAAGATCGAGGAGAACTTTGTATTGAGATTCAAAGAGAGAGAAGAATCCATCTAGCTAATAACTATTGACTCGAAGGTTTGTGGTAAACTACTCACAACTGATTGGAGAGGCCTTGGCGATGATGTAGAAGTCCTCCGTGATCGATTCCCCCTCCGGCGGAGCGCCGGAAAATGCTCCAAGATGGGATCTCACGGGTATAGAAGGTTGCGGCGGTGGAAATAGTGTTTCGTGGTGCTCCTAGATGTTTTCTGGGTACATAGATATATATAGGCGAAGTAAGTCGGTCAGGGGAGCCACGAGGGGCCCACGAGGCAGAGGGTGCTGTCTACTACGCAACCTTCTTCTTGTAGACGTTGTTGGGCCTCCAAGTGCAGAGGTTTGTAGGACAGTAGCAAGTTTCCCTCAAGTGGATGACCGATGACCCACAAGTGTAGGGGATCTATCGTAGTCCTTTCGATAAGTAAGAGTGTCGAACCCAACGAGGAGCAGAAGGAAATGATAAGCGGTTTTCTGTAAGGTTTTCTCTGCAAGCACTAAAATTGTAGGTAATAGATAGTTTTGTGATAAGATAAATTGTAGCAAGTAATAAGTAATAAAAGTAAATAAGGTGCAGCAAGGTGGCCCAATCCTTTTTGTAGCAAAGGATAAGCTTGGACAATTTCTTATAATGAGAAAAGCACTCCCGAGGACACATGGGAATTATCGTAAAGCTAGTTTCATCACACTCATATGATTCGCTTTCGTTACTTTGATAATTTGATATGTGGGTGGACTGGTGCTTGGGTAATGCCCTCACTTGGACAAGCATCCCACTTATGATTAACCCCTATTGCAAGCATCCGCAACTACAACAAAAGTATTAAGGTAAACCTAACCATAGCATGAAACATATGGATCCAAATCAGCCCCTAACGAAGCAACACATAAACTACGGTTTAAGCTTCTGTCACTCGAGCAACCCATCATCTACTTATTACTTCCCAATGCCTTCCTCTAGGCTTAAATAATGGTGAAGTGTCATGTAGTCGACGTTCACATAACACCACTAGAGGAAAGACAACATACATCTTATCAAAATATCGAACAATACCAAATTCACATGATTACTAATAGCAAGACTTCACCCATGTCCTCAGGAACAAATGTAACTACTCACAAAGCATATTCATGTTCATAATCAGAGGTGTAATAATATGCATTAAGGATCTGAACATATGATCTTCCACCAAGTAAACCAATAAGTATCAACTACAAGGAGTAATCAACACTACTCGCAACCCACAGGTACCAATTTGTAGTTTTGGATACAAGATTGGATACAAGAGATGAACTAGGGTTTGAGAGGAGATGGTGCTGATGAAGATGTTGATCGAGATTGACCCCCTCCCGATGAGAGGATTGTTGGTGATGACGATGGTGATGATTTCCCCCTCCCAGAGGGATGTTTCCCCGTCAGAACAGCTCTACCGGAGCCCTAGATTGGTTCCGCCAAGGTTCCGCCTCGTGGCGGCGGTGTTTCATCCCGAAAGCTTGCTTACGATTTTTTCCAGGGTAAAAGACTTCATATAGCAGAAGATGGGCACCAGAGGGCTGCTAGGTGGCCCACGAGGCAGGGGGGCACGCCCAAGGGGGTAGGGCGCGCCCCCCACCCTCGTGGGCGGTGGGTGGCACCCTCTGGTATTTCTTCCGCTCAGTATTTTTTATTAATTCCAAAAATAACTTTCGTGGAGTCTCAGGTCTTTTGGAGCAGTCCAGAATAGGTTTCCAATGTTTGCTCCCTTTTCAGCCAGAATTCCAGCTGCCGGCATTCCCCCTCTTCATGGTAAACCTTACAAAAAAGAGAGAATAGCCATAAGTATTGATATATAATGTGTAATAACAGCCCATAATGCACTAAATATTGATATAAAAGCATGATGCAAAATTGACGTATCAACTCCCCCAAGCTTAGACCTCGCTTGTCCTCAAGCGGAACCGAAATAGAAAAATATGTCCACATGTTTAGAGATAAAGGTGTCGATAAAAATAAAATACAGACATGAGGGCATCATGATCATTCTTATAACAGCAGCGTACATAGATTTTGTCATATGAATTCTTATGCTCAAGTAACAATCAATTCACAATGTCAAGCATGGTTCAAAAACTTCATTGAAGCTAACAAACTATAATCTCAGTCATTGAAGCAATTGCAATTTATCGTAACATCACAAAGAGTAAAAAATAGAGCTTTTCAGCAAGTCCACATACTCAACTATCATATAATCTTCTACAATTGCTAACACTCACGCAATACTTGTGGTTATGGAGTTTCAGCCGGACACTGAGAAAGATAGGGGCTTATTGTGTTGCCTCCCAACGTATTCACCTTTAGGTGATGTCAACATTAATAGTCCATGCTAACAAACATCCAATTGGAGCTTTCAAACACGAGGAGCTTGCCAAAAGATAAAATGAAAAAGGGAAAGGTGAAGGTCACGTTGACTCAAGCATAAAGTAAAAAGCATAAAGTAGAAATATAAAGTAAAAGATAGGCCCTTCGTAGAGGGAAGCAGAGGTTGTCATGCACTTTTAGGGTTGAATACACAAAATCTTAGTACGAAAGAACGTCACTTTATATTGACACTTGTGTATGGACCTTTATTATGCAGTCCGTCGCTTTTATTGCTTCCATAACAAGATTGTATAAAGCTTATTTTCTCCGCACTAATAAGTCATGCATATTTAGAGAGCAATTTTTATTGCTTGCACCGATGACAACTTACTTGAAGGATCTTACTCAATCCATAGGTAGATATGGTGGACTCTCATGGCAAAACTGGGTTTAAGGATATTTGGAAGCACAAGTAGTATCTCTACTTAGTGCTAGGAATTTGGCTAGCATGAGGGGGAAAGGCAAGCTCAACGTGTTCGGAAGGTCCGTGACAATATACTTTAACTGAGATGTGAGAAAACATAAACCATTACATTGTCTTCCTTGTCCAACGTCGACTCTTTTAGCATGTCATACTTAATGAGTGCTCACAATTATAAAAGATGTCCAAGATAGTGTATTTATATGTGAAACCTCTCTTTCCTTTCCTATTAATTGCAACAATGACCAAAACTATGTTTATCAACTCCCAACAACTTTTATGCCTCATACTTTCTATGTGTGAAGTTAGCACTATCCATAAGATCCATAGGAACTCTTTTATTCTTTTTATTCTTTTTATTTTTTCTCAAGATCATAGTAAGAAAGCAAAGCCCTTGACTCAACACTAATCTTTATTATAGAAAGTTCGCGGACTCGATTACATAAAAGAGATCACAAAGCAAACTCAAAACTACTTGATATCAAAACTTCAATCTACTAAATAAGGATACTAATAAAAGGATCGAACTAAATAAAACGGTAAAGATAGGAGTGTGATGGTGATACGATACCGGGGCACCTCCCCCAAGCTTGGCAGTTGCCAAGGGGAGTGCCCATACCCATGTGATTATGTCCTCGGAGGTGGTGAAGTAGGTGATGACGATGATGGATAATCGCACATCGAGCGTAAAAGCTCCTCCAACTTGCGGATAATGCCCTTGAGACCAGCGATATGATCCTTCAACAAAATATTCTCCTATGTGAGATACTTGTTCTGTATGCGAGCTAACTCAATCATCTTCAAAGCTTCAATCTCAGTTGGAGTAAAGAGGTTAGGTAAAGGTTGAGGGATGTCTTGTTCCTTCACTGCCGGAGCTTGAACCTCCATGGACTTCTTGATCCCTTCATCCTTGTTGATCTCTTTCGGTTCTTCTCTTTTCAGCTCTATCTTCAATTGCCAAGCATCCTTGTCTTCATTGTTGAAGGAGGGTGATGCCATAGTGTTCTAGATCTGTAACAGAAAACAACTCGAAACGAAAATAGAGGATATTTGCATTATACGGTGGTCAAAACCTTCGGGAGATTATATAATGAATTTTTACCGACCAAAATATGTAATGTGCAAGAAAACGGAGTCCGGAAGGCACACGAGGTGTCCACGAGACAGGGGGCGCGCCCAGTAAGGGTGGGAGCACCCCCCCACTCTCGTGGAGGCCTAGTGTCCTTCCGAGACTACTTCTTTCTTCCTAAAATTCTTAAATATTCCAAAACTGATAAAAAATGCCTTTAGAATTGTTTTGGAGTCGGTTTACTTACCGTACCACATACCTATTCCTTTTCGGAGTCTGGAACATTCTGGAAAGTGTCCCTTATGTATTCCTCCAGGGTTACGGTTTCAATAATATTGGTTTCAATATTTATAGGATTACCTGAAATATAATGTTTAATTCTTTGACCGTTCACCACCCTTGGACTTGTGCCTTCGAAGTTGTTGATTTTTATGGCACCGGAATGATAGACCTCCTCGATAACGTAAGGACCTTCCCATTTAGAGAGAAGTTTTCCTGAAAAAATCTTAAATGAGAGTTGAATAATAACACATAATCACCTATGTTAAACTCACGCTTTTGTATCCTTTTGTCATGCCAACATTTGACTTTTTCTTTGAATAGCTTGGCATTATCATAGGCTTGGGTTCTCCATTCATGAAGTGAGCTAATATCAAACAACCTCTTCTCACCGGCAAGTTTGAAGTCATAGTTGAGCTCTTTAATAGCCCAATATGCTTTATGTTCAAGTTCTAGAGGTAAATGACAAGCTTTTCCATAAACCATCTTATATGGAGACATACCCATAGGATTTTTATATGCAGTTCTATAGGCCCATAATGCATCATCAAGTTTTTTGGACCAATTCTTTCTAGACCTATTAACAGTTTTTGCAAAATTAATTTGAGTTCTCTATTGCTCAACTCTACTTGACCACTAGACTGTGGGTGATAAGGAGATGCGATTCTATGATAGACATCGTACTTAGCAAGCATCTTACGGAAAGCACCATGAATAAAATGTGAACCACCATCAGTCATAAGATATCTAGGGACTCCAAACCTCGGAAAAATAACTTCTTTAAGCATTTTAATAGAAGTGTTATGATCAACACTACTAGTTGGAATAGCTTCTACCCACTTAGTAACATAATCAACAACAACTAAAATATGTGTGTAACCATTAGAGGCAGGAAAAGGTCCCATATAATCAAAGCCCCAAACATCAAACGGTTCAATAACAAGAGAATAATTCATAGGCATTTCTTGACGTTTACTAATATTGCCAATTCTTTGACATTCATCACATGACAAGACAAAATTACGGGCATCTTTGCAGAGAGTAGGCCAATAAAAACCGGATTGCAATACCTTATGTGTAGTTCTGTCTCCAGCGTGTTGTCCTCCATATGATTCGGAGTGACACTTGCGTAGGATCTGTTCCTGTTCATGCTCAGGTACACAACGTCTAATAACACCATCTACTCCTTTATAAAGGTGTGGGTCATCCCATAAGTAATGTCTTAAATCATAAAAGAACTTCTTCTGTTGCTGGTATGTGAAACTAGGTGGTATAAATTTAGCAACAATGTAATTAGCATAATCAGCATACCAAGGAGCAGTACGAGAAGCATTAACGACTGCTAACCTAGACAAGTTGTCTGCAACGGGGTTCTCAGCTCCCTTTCTATCAATAATATGCAGGTCAAATTCTTGGAGCAAGAGAACCCATCTAATGAGTCTACGCCTAGCATCTTTCTTTTCCATAAGATATTTAATAGCAGCATGATTAGTGTGAATAGTAACTTTGGAATCAACAATATAAGGTCTAAACTTATCACATGCAAACACAACTGCTAAGAATTCTTTTTCAGTAGTAGCATAATTTCTCTGGGCAGTATCAAGAGTCTTACTGGCATACTGGATAACATTTAATTTCTTATCAACTCTTTGCCCTAGAACAGCACCTACAGCATAATCACTAGCATCACACATAATTTCAAAAGGTAAATTCCAATCAGGTGGCTGAACAATAGGTGTAGTGATCAAAGCATTCTTAAGTATTTCAAATGCTTCTACACAATCATCATCAAAGACAAAAGGAATATCATTTTCTAATAAATTAGTCAGAGGCCTAGAGATTTTAGAAAAGTCCTTAATGAACCACCTATAAAAACCGGCATGCACTACAAAAAAAAAGACACATCTGTGACATTTTGGGCCGAACGAATTTTTTTCTGTCATACATATGACACTTCTATGACGATAATTGTGACAAAACCCGGTATCATCATAGATGTGGTGGGCTCCTACTTCTATGACAAAAAATCATGACAGAAAATGGGCTTTTCGTCCTGGGCGGGCCGGAGACGCAGCTACATGACATTCTTTGGGCCGTCCATGACGGAAAAAACCATGGTAGAAGGGAGGGCAGGAAAATTTTGGTGAGTTCCCGGTTACGGTGGGAGTTCGGGGGCCGAGCGATGCGCGTTTCTCTCGTACACGTACGCGCGTGTGTGCGAGGCGTTGGCTCTAATTGAACCCGAGCGAGGCGTTGGGCTCTAACTGAACCCGAGCGATTGCACTGCAGGCTACGCGTTGCTGAACCCGAGCGATCGATTCCTTCGCTACTGCTGCTAACTGAAGCCGATCGATGCTGCCTCTCTGGATGAACAATGAGTGTTGCGTGGGGGGGGGGGTTGGATGAACAGTGAGCCGTGGGAGTGGATGAACAGGACCCGTGGCGTTGCCTCTGGATGAACAGGACCCCATGGTGTGTAGGGCTGTATGAACAGGACGACCCCGTGGAGGGCTGGATGAACAGTAGATGGTGGAGGGGTGGATGAACAGTAGCCCATGGAGGGGTGGTTGAGCAGGAGCCCGTGAAGAGGGGTTGTTGAACAGTACCCGATGGAGTAGCGCGTGGTGGAGGTTGGATGAACAGGAGCCCGTGGATGAACAGTCGCAGGTGGAGGCTGGAGGAGGTCGACGGTGGATGAACAGTAGCCCGTGGAGGCTAGAGGAGGTCGATGGTGGAGATGAACAGTGTCCCATGGAGTCCCTGTTTTGCGGTACGCCACACCCCTCCCGATGAACAGGACCCCCGTTTCGATCGTAGCGCTCCAACACAAGTCTGTTTCGTCCGTTTTGCGGTACGCCACACCCCTCCCGATCAACAGGACCCCCGTTTCAACCGTAGGAGGTCTGTGTCGTCCGTTATGCGGTACGCCACACCCCTCCCGATCAACATGACCCCCGTTTCGGCTGTAGGAGGTCCATTTCCTCCGTTTTGCGGTATGCCACACCCCTCCTGATGAACAGGATCCCGTTTCGAACGTGGCCGGTCAAACACAAGGCCGTTTTCTCCGTTCTGCGGTACGCCAGGCCTCGTTTCCATCGCCTGTTCCGTCTAAGCCCTCCCGATGAACACGATGATGCATTCCATTCCGACCCAGCCGGTTGGCTTCCATGAACATGACGACGACACTGTTTCTCTGTTCCGACCCAGCCAATGTACAGGAGCCCTGGCCGTACGTATATATGCGTGAGTAGGCGTTCGAGACCCCGCCCGTATGTACACATACGTGGCCATATTTTCTTTCTTGCACCCTGGCCGCTGTACGTACGTGTACATGCTACGTGCGCGCCTCTACTACGACATGTGCACGCCTCTACTACGACACGTGCGCGCCTCTACTACGACATGTGCACGCCTCTACTACAACACGTGCGCGCCTCTACATCCACCAGTATGTACGTACACGTTTGCGACAAGAATGACAACGCTACGTACGCTTCAACCAGGTGGGTCCCGACTGTCAGGCAATTCCTTGCATGCGAAGATGTAGCTGGTGGGTCCCAGCAGTCAGGGTGGCGAATCATTTTTTTGGCCGGACGCACTTCCTTGCATGCAAAGGTGTAGCTAGTGGGTCCTGGCAGTCAGCTGGCGAATCGTTTTGTTGTTTTTTGCCCGGATGCACTTCCTTGCGTGCGAAGGTGTAGCTGGTAGGTCCCATCAGTCAGGGGGGAAACATTTTTTTTCGTGAAATACGGTGGCCCGTCCGGTGGGTCCCCGTTGTCAGGTGGAGGAATAATTATTTTGCGCGTAATAAGGAGGCACTTCCTTGCGGCCGCCGTGGACCCAGCTGTCAGCCTCTCCATGTACAGTACTCTTCCGATGGAAGTCGGCCATTGACCACATTGACCACGCCGCGCCGAGAGCACTAGGGCGATGGATGACGGCGAGGCCTAGGAAGGGGACGACACGAAGCCGGGGAATACGTGGCAGTGGATGCCCACGCGGAAAGGAGTACGACTGTACGAGGGTTTACTGGTTTGTCTACCGACGTCGGACAATAACAGCAGTTGTGGGTCAGTAGAGGGATGGCTAGGACAATAATGGGAGTACGGTGGGGGCGGTGAGGCCTGCGCGGCAGCATAGCCGACCGCGGGGAGGAGGGAGCAGGTAGTCCCGCCGGCGCTTGTTTGAGCGGCTGGAGCAGGAAGAGCAGAGATTGAAGAAGCACGATGGCCGTTGGATGGACATCCAACAGTCACTGCTTGTGCGTCAACCTTCTTTTTAGGAAAGCCTCAAATCTGTGGAAAACAGCATACAACCCATCTGCCATTATTTCTAATAATTTACAGCCCATTTGCTAATTCTTATGGTTTTTTGGAGCCCATATTCTTTTTGTTAGCATTACAACCCATATTATGGCCACGGTTAAAAAGTTATACGAAATTTTACATATTTCGGTGCGGTCCGAACTGTTTTTCATCTCGAAATTTTGACTCACATTCAAACTGATTTTAAAAATAAATGTATATCAATATAAAATCCAACAAATTCTCCACGCTTAAAAATTGATGTAATTTAAAATCTCGAAATGAAAAAAAAGATATTTGAAACTAATTGCCGGTTTGATGTGTTTTAAAAATGTACAACCCATTTCTCATTACTGATGGGCCATTTTCCCGGCCAGCCGAATGAAAGCTTTCCTCGTCTTGAAAGATTTCCAGCCCAACAGGCTTGACAAAGTGACTTACTTGGCAAATCACAAAAAAATTGGGCTATGGCCGTGGACCCAGCTATCAGCCTCTCCATGTACAGTACTCTTTCGATGGAATGTCGTTGACCACATTGACCATGCCGCGCCGAGAGCACCAAGGCGGTGGACAACACCGAGGCCTAGGAAGGGGACGACGCGGAGCCGGGGAAGACGCGGCAGTGGATGCCCACGCGGAGAGGAGTACGACTGTACGAGGGTTTACTGGTTCGTCTGCCGTCGCCGGAGAATAACAGCAGGTGTGGGTCAGTAGAGGGATGGCTAGGCCAGCGATGGGAGTATGGTGGGGCGGTGAGGCCTGCGCGGCAGCACAGCCGGCCGCGGGGAGGAGGGAGCAGGCAGTCCCACCGGCGCTTGTTTGAGCGGCTGGAGCATGAAGAGCAAAGATTGAGGAAGCACAACAGCTGTTGGATGGACATCCAACAGTCACTGCTCTCGTGTGTTGACTAAGTTGACAGGGCGTTGCGTGTGCGTCAACCTTTTTTTATGGAGGCATACACGTCAACCTGTAGTAGGCGCACAAGTCAGCCTCAAATCTGTGGAAAACAGCAGACAACCCATCTGCCATTATTTGTAATAATGTACAGCCCATTTGCTAATTCTTAAGAATTTTTTTGGAGCCCATCTTCTTTTTGTTAGCATTACACCCCATATTGTGGCCACGGTTAAAAAGTATATGAAATTTTGCATATTTTGGTGCGGTCAACTGTTTTTAATCCAGAAATATCGATTCACATTCAAACTATTTTGAAAACAATTTTATATAAATATAAAATCCAAATAATTGTCCACGCATAAAAATCAATGGAATTTAAAATCTTGTAATGAAAAAAATTGAAACTAATTCCCGGTTTGATATGTTTTAAAAATGTATAGCCCATTTCTGGGCAAACCGAATGAAACTCTCCTCGTCTTGAAAGATTTGCAGCCCAACAGGGCCGATAAAGCAAGTAGGCCTAGTTTGGGTATTTCTTAGAAAAAATAGAACTGGGCTAGCCATTTTCAGAAAGAAAAAAACACAACTGGGCTCATGATGTGGTAAACATCAATAACACCCTGGCTAGACGGGCCACGACCCCCGCACAGCCCCGTTGTTACCCTGATCCGTCGCTAAAACTAGTATAAATAACAACTGCTTGTTCCTCAAAAAAAGAAAAACTGCGCGACCTGCTGGGTCCCTGGTGTCAGCCGCTCGTAGTGTAATTCTCTCGTTTATTGACTATGTTGACAATGGCGTGATCCCCAGATGTCCAACCATTAGGAGGAACCATATTTTTGGGCTTGTAATACAGAGGCACTTGCTTGCGTACTGCCATGACGCTTGTGGGTCCCTGCTGTCATCCTCTCCACGTACAGTCATCTCCTTGTTCCTCTCAGTTGTTGACGACGTTGACAACGCAAGAGGGCGGCGCACCGCGCACGGCAAGCGAACCAAGGCCGCAAGGTGGAGGACGACAGCGAGATCTCAGACGGAACGAATAGGAGTCGTGGAAGATGCACCAGTCCAGTCGCAGGCAGAGGGGAGTATGAGGGTTGACTGGTTCAGGTGCGGGTGCGTGTTGGGGCTGACGTCGTCGGAGAATAACAGGACGTGTGGGGGAATAGAGGGAGGGACTGGCCAATGTTGGAGGGTACATACGGTAGGGCAGCGGAGGCGCAACCAGCCATGGGATGGGGAGCAGGCGGAGCTGACGGGGTGGTTCGGTTTGGGCGGCTGGAGGAAGAAGACAAGAGATAGAAGATACACGACAGATGTTGGATTTCAATCCAACGGCTGGTTGGCAGAATCGTTTGTTGACTGGCTAGGCTATTTCCTCGCAGGTCCCAAATGTAAGAATCCAAATCAGTCACGGTCATGCAGCCTTTCCTATGAAAATTTACAGCCCATTTGATGTGCTAGTTCGAAATAAGTTTGTGAGTGCTGGTGGGGGCTAATCACTTGGCTTCTGTAATGCACAGTGAGCTCAAGCAGACGGCGAGAGTGATATTACGTCCCTTGGTTGGGATTTGTTACAATATTTCACTCTAAATTAAATGAATGGCAAGCCATGCCTTGTTTCAAAGAAAATATGACAGTCACAGCCAAGTTGAAAAGGGCAGGAACATATAACTCCAGCTTAGAAACTGTACAAAAGCACGAGGGTTAATTGTTCATCACGTTTACAAAAAAACCCAAGTTGAAAAGGGCAACAACATCTAACTCCAGCACTGTTTTCGGCAGTCACAGTCAAATGGATCGGTCAGGTCCATAGAATGAACATCCTGGGTCATAAAATTTACTGGATTATGACCACAATATGTTGTAAATAGAAGCCCGACACGTTCAGATGCTCTTTTGCCCACCTGAAACTCCTTTTTTTTTGCTCTTTGACATACCCATCCGTCAAAACCATGCTGCTGATAAACTTAAGCATGATGGACAATAGTAACCCCGCATTCAGTAGGAAGAATGTGACAAATATATGTTTGCACGGTTGGCTACATATCGTTCTAGCGTTATTGTCTTCAATCGAATCTCATGAGAAGTGAGAAAATCCCGATGCTTACGAATCCACCGATTGGTTATAACTTTCTTACCCTGTCCTGTTGCCTAAATAGACATGAAGATTGAAAACAGTTAAGGTCTAAAAAAAGAGTATCGAAAGAGCAACAGCCGAACGGTTAATTCTAGTACACTATATGCGGGCTTCCATTGTGCGTGTGAAATTATCACCTTTATATGCAACTTCTCCAGACATGGAAAGCATTGCAGCAAGCCAATAATCTTGTTCAGATCAAAACTAATCATTTGGATACATAAGATCTTAACAAAATCCAGCACCGTTGATAGGCCATCCATGGAGAAACTCTTCATTGAGCATAGAACATAATATTAGTACAAAATGTGTACTCCAAGATGATGTATAACTTATGGGCAGAAATTTAAAATGCAACTTATGGTTACAAGTGTAGATGATAATATAAAGTACCTGAAGAACTGTGGAGCCAAACACCATATTGAAATGAGCACAGAGATCATGTATTACACCCAAGGTCTCTAGTTTAGGCGCAGAGAGGACGGTTATTTGAAACGGCGAATAACTAGAATCAAGGATCAACCTTTGAAGTGAAGGGGCATCTTGGATGATGAGCTGCCTTCCGTCAAAAGAAATTCCAATTCTTACAAGGTTAGGCGACTTTATTTGGAGACAACCGATTCTAACTGTGAAAACAAGCACCAAGCACTCCAAGGCAGGGCAACTGGAGTGGATGATGCTGTGCAATGAGGCCTCCAATATACGAACCCGCACAAGTGAAAGTTTCTTGAGAAATGGGAGTCAAAGGTTTAGTACCAGATTGTCTGGTAGGTAGCACAACGCAAAGGTGGCGGTGTGGAGAGAGGAGGAAAACCACGAGATGGACATCCGTGCTAAGGGCACAAGTTCATGGCGTTCGGTATGTGGTATGTGATTTCCAGGGGAATAGTAGAACTCAAGCAGCTGTAGTTCTGTGAATTCAGGGGATTTCAGCCAGGCGTCCACCATGGAGGGCATGGTATGCTTGCTCAGGTAGCATGACTGGATGCAGAGGCTTTGAACGGAGCCCTGGTGGGAGGAGATTATGGCTCTGGGGATTTCAAAATCATTGAAGAGAGATAGCTAACGACAGTCGAGATTAAGGTGCACGACGCGCCATAGAGGGCGCCACCGAATCGAGAGGACTTGGGTGCGGCAGCAATCCTTGGTGGGGAGAAGCAAGATGATCTCCCCAAGGACGGCGTCCGGGAGATTGCTGATGCGGTCCACCCGAGATTCTACGGGTTCCTGGGATCCGGTGGGGGTGGGGTCGCTGCTTCTCCCCGCGCTGCCGGGTGCGGGATCTACAACAGGCGTCGCCGCTGGCGGGAGCCTCATCTTCTTGGCGCTGGGGTCAGCCGACTCCATTTTCCTCGAGGGCGTCGCGTCGCGCTCATGGATTTGAATAGAGTAACGAATGACGAGCCTAGTTGTAGTGCGAGTGAAGAAGAAGGGGAGCTGAGGTTTTTTCTGTAGTAGTGAGAAATATGGGGAGCTGGGGTTTTCTGTAGGAGTGAGGTGAGGAATTTGGGGGTACGAGTGGAGCGAGCTGACGTGAGGTGGGTGGGAGCGAGGAGGAAGAAGAGCACCCAGGTTTTTTTGGGGGGCGGTGTGCTGGGTGTGGGTAGCGCCTCTCATTAAGTAAATATAGGGCTTTTGAATTGATTTTACTATTACTAGTGTGGATGGGCTGTTCTGTCTTGGGCCCAGAGAAACAATTACTACCAGTATAGTGGAGACACTCTATAGCTACCCAGAAAAGGAATTACTACTAGTACAGTGGAGACACTCTACCGCTTCTGGCTCCTCCTAGGTCATTGAAACGTCTCCCTCTACTGAATGCTGTTATACTTTTGTTCACCGACATGCGGGCCATGTAGCGCGCGGGCCCAAACGCCATCCACCAAATTAGAAGGAAGTATGCAGGCGGAGAGTAACCCCGGTCGTAGCGCGGCAGTAACGAGCCATCGTATCACAAAACCCCACCCCCCGCAGTCTAAGTTTGACGGACGAAGCAACCATCATTTCCCTCTTCGCTGAATCCCCTTCTCCCTCACCGTCTTCAAGAAAGGCAACGCTCGCATCTGCCACTGTTCTTCTGTCCCGACGAAGGGAAGGTAAGTCGATTCGTGATGTTGGTATATTTTCGTTCAGAGAAAAAAGAATAACTTTTGCAAAGCAGTAACCAATCCTCACTCTCTTTTTTGTTTCATTTTCATTGTGATTGTGTTTTCCTTTTAGTGGTCTCCTAGTATTCGTCAGTTTCATGATGGACCAAGGAGAACCAGGCAAAGATCTGCCGATATTGGAGCAGACACGAGAGGCTGATCCCCATGAGACAGAGAGCTCCAAGAAAATGGAGGCAGCCACCGAGCCGACCCCAGATACGCTCATGGCCACTACTGAGATGGTCAACGCCACGTTTGAGGTTACAGCCCCTGTGGCACTGCAGGAGCATTTTTCCCCCTTCGAGGATGTGTCCCCCCCCGCTGAGCTGCCCAAGGTGATTTTCTTCTTTGCTGATCTCGATTGTGGTCTTTCATCTAAGTATGTGGTGATTAATAATGCAAAATTTTATTAGCTTCGATGCCATGTTATACATAGTGGTTTAAATAACTTGTGTTTCTTATACTGAAAAGTAATTCAGAATTTGTTTCTGTTTCAATTAGAACCCTGATGCAGACAAGGATTGTGTGGTTGTACATGTCACTCGCTATGAGGCGGATGACCTAAATATACGCACTGGGAAAACAGAGTTCTTAGGCTGTTGGATCCTGGAAGCCATTTGCGGTTATACCAATGAAGAGTTGTATTCCAGCTTCACTGTTGTCAGGCGTGTTGTCCAGCGTGTACTGAAGCACAAGAAGTTCAAAGCTACTCCTTCGTTTATGAGGCATACTGTTCTTGTCAAGCTTACGTAGGAAGATGACGTGGCATGCCTCCACAAACAAGTTTATTAGTGGCAAGGCCACAAGGTTTTCTTCATGAAGGTTCACAGGATTGAGCTGCTACGGGACGTCCTCGATGATGTTCATGGCAAGGTCCGTCTTGTGTCCAGCCCAAATTAGATCGAGGCATGAAATAGTTGCCCCAGCTAGTGTTTAATAGTAGTTAGGATTGTGTATAATTATCCAAACCTTGCCTGTTATCGACCCCTCTAGGGCTAGTACTCTGTTTGAATCCGTCTATGGGAACTGCTGCTACTTTTGTGTGCCCGTGAATCATGTGAGAACCATCGTAATTGTTGCCGAAACAGATGCGTCCTCACTAGTTTTTTCATGAATATGGCATGGTAAGACATAAGTTGTCACGATTTATCATACGAGTAGTGTGTGTTTTGATGAAATAGAGCACTCATTCGAGAACTGTGCACCGACGTATACATAAGTACTTGTAAACACTGTTGGTGCTACCCCACTTGTAAGCAGTTTTGCAAAACACGGCACGTTGGCTCAGCTCGCTTCAACACTAGGCTATCGACCAGCTTTCAATCAACAATCTGCTGTCTGACATATAAGCAACTATGTATCTTGTTACAGTGGTTCATGCAGTTAATTGAGGCCACAATGTAGTAAATTGCAAACGTTCACACGCTAGTCCAGCGCTCATGTGGAACACTCACATTAAACTCGTCTTCATAAAAAACTTGAAAAGCATAAGTTAAGCAATTTTATACATCTCAATGATTCATAGAACATAACAAACATATACTAGTTCACAGCAAAAGACAAAGTTGTGAGAAGGTTGACAAATCAGGAAAAAACAAGCAAGGCTTCTCTGAGCAAAGGGCCTCCCGGCAGGCTTAAATTTCCTGGAGTTCACTCTGGTTTTTTCTTGTTGCCACCATACAGGGTTAGGTTCTCTCATTCCAGAATAACCAATTATAATTGTGGTCTCAGCTGGACTGCTGAACTGAACCATGCAGTGTACTGACCAGTTGAAATGCTTGTGCATTCCACTAAATTTAAGCACCATTATTTGCAGAAATAAGCAGACCACAGTGCCTCTTGTCCGCGCACCTGTCCAAAAAACCGCCGTGCAGCCATGCCAGCTAGTCCTCGGTCCGTGGAAGAACTGGCAGAAAGTGCATTCTGGACTAGGATGCAGTTGTTTTTGCTCGTCCCTGCACTGCAATCAGGAAGTAAAACGTACGAATCAGCTTCTTTTAGATTGCGTTGGTCATTCTACCTTAGTTACTACCAATGTAGGAATACCTTGAAGACTGGAGGTTAGACGACGGCAACGAGGGATAGCCATCTCATTTTGCACAGTTGTACTAAAACTGAGGTGTGTGCTTTTGATTGCGCGGATAGAAACGATACGGAGAAAGACATCCCAAAACGATATGGAGACAGACATCCCTGTTTGCGCAAATACGAAATATGGTTATTTAAATAGTGACAGATATTTGTAGTGTCGTATGATTAACAACAACATCTATTGTGTTATAATTGGCACTAGATTGACAGTATGAAGAGTCCTTAAGTAAGTAGCATCACATCACATCAACAATGCCACTAGATTAACATGCAAAACAATAGCATTAGTATTACTATCATGATAGTAGCACATGGTCAGTAAATGTGCAATCAAATTTGTGCAGTTCCACTGGGATGAAGCAATGTTAGCGGTGTGAGAGTTAAGTGTAACTGCAAAAACACAATTCATGGGAAATAAAGCAATACAGAAGCACTTCATAAAATGGTGGTGGCATTGCTTCAATTTATCGACGGCACTAGAACATTACTTATAGTGACATTAGGTGGCATTGCTTCATGCTTCATGTGATTTTACATTAACGGTAGCCTTATGGGCGTAGGGACAGCAGGGGCATAAAGTGGTGAGGCAAATGTGGCTGCCGGGAGCGGCAAACACTCAGGCAGCATGTCTGCATTTGTCCCATTTTTTATCTCCTCGTTGACATTTTCCTATGTGAGCACAGGAAATCTAGACCTGCTCATTCTCATTTGCATTGTCCCCCAACACCCGTCACTTTCTTCCCTTTTTCAACCAAGAGATAGGTCCACTTCCCCCCACCCTTCGCCACCCACCATGCTTTCTTCGTCTTTTCAACCAAGAGACCGGTTGGGTAGCCAATATCTACTACTTTCCCTTGTTTCCTCTTAGAATCAAGTCCTAGATTCATGCTACAGCTTTCCCACTTTCTTCCCTGTTTGAACCAACTCTTAGAGTTGATTGTATGAACTAGCTTTACCTCTAATAATAGTAAAAGTCTATGTGGCTTTGGAACAGCGAACAGAAGTAGAAAAAGATCCACACGAAGGGAGCTGAGGCAGTAGAGCAAGGCAGGTTTCGAAGGAATATATACCTGAGGGTTGTCAGCATGTGGCAAAGACGGCGTCGGGAGGCCGCATCTTGGCCACAATACCAGAGGGAGGAAGAAGGGGTCGGAGGCACTCCCGAGCCGGCGCTCTCTCGGAGAGAACGGCACAACCGCCGATCGGGATGCACAGGCAGCCGTTGATCTCCTCCCTCGCCGCCGATGATAGCGTGAACGATGCACCTACACCCCTGCCCCGGTCGAGGTTGTCCGGCCGGATTTGTGACCATCCGTGAGCTGTGACAGAGTGTGGCCACCTATGTCTTGCTTAGATCTGGAGAGCATGAGAGAGTGAACGAGAGGAACCCTAGTAAAGCAAGCGCTAAGGCTCCTGCTTATATATATAGTGGAGTGATTTTGTTGTACCAGCTTCAAAAAAATGCACTCCTACATGTACCAGTGAGTGGGTGTGAGAGAACTAGTGCGTGCGTGCAGCGCTTCTCTTCGTGAGAGTACAATATTCTATGCCCACAGAACTTTCGCTGCAAGAGTAATAGTATAAGTGTGTGACGTGTGAGCTAAAATAAAATGTTCGCGACGTCTTTTATTTTTTAGAATTTCTGAGGGTAGGGTGTGAAGAGCACACATGTGCGTGACGTCTACCTGCAGATAGACGGTGGGTGCGACGTGCGAGTCTGCGAGAGGACTCGGGAGAGTCGTGACTCGTGAGGGTGCGTGTGCGTGAGGGGGAGTGGGGCATGTATCAATGCAATGCATGTGTCCGTAAAACATTCGCCACAAGCCTTTTTCCGACGAACGCCGTAAGAACCGTTAGATCGGCATCCGATAGTGTCAGTTTTGCCATGTCATTTAAAAGAACAGACACTCCTCCTACACACAAATCTTCCACGTGAGTGTTAACAACTGCCGTATGGTCCCTCCGTTCCGAAATGCAGTGCATATAGCTTTATTGAAAATTCAAACCTCGCAAACTTTTACCGAGTTTTCGTGTACCAAATTGCACATGTAGAATACCCTGTATATATCATTTCATTCATCTTTGAGAGGTAACTATAGAGATGGGGGAGGAGTTTACAAAATAAGACCATCGTATCACCCGCATCAATTTCAACCATCCTTTGGTGTCGAGGAATATCATAGGAACTCTATATGATATGATTTTTATAGGATTTTTTTCCTTTAGAGCCAATTGGTTCATAGGAATAGATTCATATACTCCACATTTCAAAGGAAATAAACATGATATCATTTCTATAGCTTTAGAGCCACTTGGTTCAAATGAATGGATTCCTATACTCCCTTAATTTCAAAGGAAAATAAACATTAGCGTATATTCAATAGAAAAGTTCCTATGATCTGAACCAAATTACATATCTTTTCTAATCCCTCCTCATAGGAATTGAGATACATGTCATCTCTAGATTCAATAGAAAAGTTCCTATGATGTGAACCAAATGACATCTCTTTTCCAATCCCTACTCATAGGAATTGAGATGCTCCATGTCATCTCTTTCCCTACAACTTCCATGTATACATCTTCTATTCCTAAATAGATAGTACAACCCACTAGTAGGTTTTTTCCAAAACATGCAACTATGGCACACGAACTATATAGTGTGCCAATAACTTTGAAAGATGGTTGTTGGATGAAGCTAATCCGACAGTGAAGAGATGGCGAATCCGAGCACTACTGGCCATTGGATATCATCAACATTCCACCAGATCTGCCACATGTACAATTTAGAAGACTCCATGGTTGAACTTAAGCATAATTCACAAACCTCAATACACAAGCACTTCTGCTTTGTTCTAGAATCTTCTGTATCATAATTATTTTTTTTCTACATGAATTTCCATTATTTGTTTTTTATTTTATGCTTTACAATGCAGAACCCCATGAATCTTAACATTTTTTATAAAACTAATTGATTTTGAATGAGATGAACTATAAGAACTAAACTAACATCTATATCATGCATATATGACTCAAAGCTTTACATGCTATAGTGTGTATTTATTCATAATTTGGTTTCAAAATATCATGTGTTCAATCCATCATTGCCTTTCGGTCGAACCTATGTCCACAATGTTTTGTACATACTATATCTCCACTAATCCCCGAACCCGAAATGCTGCCTCGTTCCCGTAAAACCAAGCGGCCTACACATGCGTCAACTCGAACCCGTTTACTATGACATGGCCCCGCACACTGTAGTACTCCTACAAAACCTACCTCCGCACTCATCACCGGGTTTCTTCAAGAGGACGAGGGAGAAGCCGATTTGTAGTGGAGGCGCTTTCAAAAAAAGGATATGTAGTGGAGACCCCTACCCTAGGTAGCTGCCGCACACATCATTGTTTTCTCTTTTCTTTATGCTCTTGCGCCCTAGAGTGAAATGATGGTTGCTTCATCCGTCCAGCTTAATGCGGGCCCTAGAGTGAAATGATGGTTGCTTCGTCCATCCAGCTTAATGCGGGAAAGGTGGGGCTTTGTGATTTGACCCCTCGTCGCTCATTTTCTACTACCGCGGCGCTAGGACCGGGGTGCCTCCAGTTCCAACCGCTGCTCCGAACTGTAATTTGGTGCATCGCACGTGGAACAAGACGGTGGATGAGCCACATGTCGGCCAAAGGGGTCCTGTTAAGTGTGTCGCCATTTCGTGTGCGGACAGACCCTGCTTGAGTTGCTACGCCAACATGACAGGAGCATCCTACCACTTGGTTTTGCTCCTTGGTGAATCCCGACTATATTGATCTAAAACGATACGTGCTGAACTACCCTCTCCGTCTCGGTTTTTTATTTTTAGGCATCTTGGTTTATAGGGCATGCACGTAGTTCTAGGTCATCCATTTGACTAACTAAATATGAGTTACTAGTATGTCACAAAAAGTACTACTATATCATTGGATTCTTAAGAAGATGTAGTTGTATTTAAAAGTTGAGGGCGGGGCTTTTCCTGCACGGTAGGCGGGGCAGTTCCACCTAGTCAGTTCGACAGAGACGCGAGAAGACGAGGGAGTAGGCTGCTGCAAACGTAGGGCTGTGTGATTTGAAAGTGAGCTACTGCTGGACAAGTGGGGCCCCGTGATTTGACTTGCCATTATCATTTTAACTTCAGCGCTACGACCGGCGTGAGTCTCCCGATTCCTGACCACCTCCATACAGGTGCCTGTCCCAATGCTCCACCATGTAGTTGAGGCTGGCTCTTGCATGAGAGCCCACTTCTCCACTTTTTCCTTGCCTCTTTCCTCCACACATGCAAAAATGCCATGTAAAGCGGGCTTATAGCCCACTATTGTAGTACTTACTTACTCCTACAGGTGCTAAGCTTGCCACATTGGCATAAAGTTTGATCTGGCAAGTTTGGTGACCCAAGGAAGAAACGGTGCTAAACACGTGTACCTAGGTGAAAAGACAATTTTGAGTCTATAGCTAATTAAATGAAGCAAACTTAGCAACACCATTTCATTGGAAGAGGTCACTCCTTGGCAAATGCAATAAATACTAGTACTCCCTGTGTCCTAGTGTCAAAAAACGTTCTTATATTATGGGACGGAGGGAGTACGAAGAAAGAGATAGAGAGGAGTAAAAAAAATAAATACACTTATAGCCAACCTTATAGCTAACCTTGTTGTAGTACGAGTGACTAAGTGATGACTATGTATGACATGCCAACATCAGATGGCATAACGCACCGTGTTAAATCTCCAACGGCGCGACAGCGCGAGCGACGCGACGGTCGTGGTAGGCGCGACCATGATACGGGCTGCTGGCAGCCCTTGGATCTGAGATCAAACGATCGGATGCTAAGTTGCTGAAAATTTGCAGAATAGCCCTCCAGGATAGGATATTCACCCATAGGTCTAGAATCACACCATGCAACCGTTCGATCTCAGATCCAAGGGCTCTCGGAATCCCGTTTCATGGGAGAATGGAAAGCCACTACCCTGCCATTCGCACGCTGGCTGTTCGCTCCTACTCGTCCCCTCACGTCCTTCAATACTATGGCGGTTCGCTCCTAGTTGTCCCGTCCATTCACATTATGGCAGTTCCACTAATCCTAACCCTCCTCCCAAATCCATGGTGTCCCAAATCTCCACGATCGGTGGTGAGTACAAGGTTAGAACCATCACCGACAATGAGTTTGACATCATCTACACCCGTTCTTCCACGATGGTGAAAGGATGCCTTTCTCGCTTCAGACGCATGTTCGAAGACTCAGATGATGAGCGGGTCGCTGGGCTAGATGTTGAGTACACCACAGTCCTGGGACGAGAGAAGGATCTAAAGGACGAAGGGAGGAAGAAGCCCGGCGTGATGCAGGTTTGCATGCATGACTTATGCTTGGTCTACCACATATGCCATGCCGATGTTGAATGCCTGGATTTTAAGGACTTCCTCGAGAGCAACCTAGTCAAATTCGTTACTGTAGACTTTGGTAACGACAAAGAAGTCCTGGGTCGGATAGGCCTCGTTTTAGGCAACACCTTCGACATCCAGAAGAATCGGCTGGTGTCCTCTTGTCAGCCTTCAATGCTGACCCTGGCAGGAGCCATGGTTCATTCTTCGTACGGTAAACTGGAGAAACCTCATTACATGTTTCATCGTTATGCATGGCAGCGGAATGTACTAGATATAGACCACAACCACTACGCTGCAATGGATGGCTACCTTTGTTTCAATATCTACAAGGGTTGGGTGAAGAGCAAGAGCCAAGTGTGCGGTTCAAGCAAAGAATTATCGGCCAAGAGGAATAGGGAGAAGGATGAAGTCGAGGACGTGGACGAGGACTCCTCCGAGTGAGTAAGGTGTCAGTATCGTTGCTCATGGTGGTTCTAATGCAGTGTCTATCAGATTAGTTGCATAGTTTAATTTCAGGTGTGCTTAGTTGAATTTGAGGGGTGTGTTGTGCTGAGCCCCAGCAGAACTATGTTATGTTTCTTCTCGTTACTTTAACTCCTCAGTATGATACATACTACTAGTATTTCTTTAATAGAATTTAGCACCCCAATTAAGCACGTACTAGCTTTTTTAATAGTACTATATGCATAATTTGGCGACGAGCGCTCTCTATATGTATCACCTTTTTTTAATTTCAATTTTTGCTCCATGGCGCAATCCAACGATAGTACTACTATACAAAATTATACATTTTTTAAAAGGCTGGAGTACTGTTCATCACATATATAGCCATTTAAATTCTCAACCTAGAACGACGTGCATTCCATGTAGTAAACCGATACGGAGGAAGTATAGTAAAATTGAGGTGATTTTACCAAGCGATTGGTGGGGGAGCATGGCCAGTCATGTGGTCCTACGTGTCATATGTACCAAAGCGATGCGCGTGTCCCTCTTGAGGCAGAAGCAATACTACTCCCTCCGTCTAGGTGTGGAAGTCATCTTATGAAAACCAAATAATCCCAAAACACTTAGGCGCGGTGCATTAAATTCTACCTCGTTTCTTGTTTCTTGACATATCAACCAATAAGAGATGTGGGATGTGCATGGTTTAATTGACTTGAGACTACCAAACACGACATGCAGTGGTTAGTTCATTGCATGCAATGCTATTAATTAGCAAATGAACATTAAGTTCTCTCGTTTTCTCCTCCTCCTTGGTCAGGGTGCACAACCTAAGATGACTTACTCACCTAGACGGAGGGAGTAAGTGGTTTGAGATGATGGCGAACCAAAGTGTGAAATAATGGTTGCTTCGTCCGTTTTGCAAGGTGCGGCATTGTGATTTGACGTCTCATTGCTCATTACTACTACTGGGCCGGTACGAGTGGGGTGCATCCCCCCTGCTGTTCTGCACTGTTATTTGGTGCTTGACAAGTCGACCCGGTTGCTATATGTCCCACATGTTCGCGACAGGAAGTACAGAATTCATGAAAGGGAGCGTCGACGGAGGTGTATACTACAGAATTCATGAAAGGGAGTGACTTAGTTTTGGAAAAATCTGTTTTTACGGAGTACGTACCCACTAGGGTTTATAGGGCTCATCTAAAAAAACATTCGTTTTTCCGTTTGATAAGTCTCAATTCTACTATACTAGTAGTAGTACCATTACATGTTGGATTTCGAGGAGCGTTAGATCACCCGACGCAAGCAGTGTCAAGAGGAAATTAACCAATGCATGTACAAGTTCATGGAAATTTAGTGGTCATTCATGCATTCGTTCTAATTAATGCCTCAGTAAAGATGACTTCTTGAGAAAAATGAGCATACTAATTACTTGTGCAAACTACAAAATTAATTTGACCACTCACAGTCTACCTTGGTTAGAGAGATTTTGAAATTGAGCCATAAACTAGAAAGGAGGGAGTAGTAACTTTTGTCTCGATTACTATTTGTGGCCTTGTATAGATGCAAAATGTATTTTTTTATAGTGGCCTTGTATAAGTAAATGGAGGGAGTACTAACGAAGGTACGTAGTAGGGACGCGGAGTAAACGGAGGGAGTAGTACTCCCTCCGTCTAGGTGTGTGGTCATCTTATGGAAACCAAATAATCCCAAAACACTTAGGCGCGGTGCATTAAATTCTACCTCGTTCTTGTTTCTTGACATATCAACGAATAAGAGATGTGGGGTGTGCATGCTTTTAATGACTTGAGACTACCAAACACGACATGCAATGGTTAGTTCATTGCATGCAATGCTATTAATTAGCAAATGAACATTAAGTTCTCTTGTTTTCTCCTCCTCCTTGGTCACGGTGCACAACCTAAGGCTGGTCATAGTGGGGAGTAACTTAGACTATTAACATGCATATGTTACTAGTCTATGTTACTACCTCTATAGTGCATAGTATCATAAATTAGTATCATAGGTGGTCTCATTTATTGTCATGCATGACACATAGTAGTATCACATTTATTATGTTACGATATCTACCTATGTTACTATAACCATCTGTCTCTTCTTTAATTTCCTGCCACATAAGCATGTTTGCGAGTCCCAAGTGCATGATACTACATATTTTACCCCCACTATGGCCATCCTAAGATGACTTACTCACCTAGACGGAGGGAGTAAAATTTTCTCCTCGTGCTACGAGCCACCGCGCGCGTGGGCGAGGGAGCGGGCGTAAGGCGTACAATAGTAGGAGTACTACTACTACTACTCATAAGCAAGCTTCGCCTCATCCTGCGAGCCACCGCGCCCATGGGCGGGGGAGACGGCGTACTAAGAAAGCTTCTCCTCATTCTGCGAGTTGACGGGACACATCAAAAGTACTCCAGTGTATAGAGCCTTGCCTCTAAGGTAGGCCCCACATGGTTTGTCTCTTTTTCTAACATAACACGTCAAGTCACAATTTGTTTGTTCACCCGTGGTAGACATCCTCCCTCCACCAAGTGGACAACTAGTACACATGCCAAATTACCACGTGGGCTGCCTTTTTCGTACAGAAATGAGCTCCACCGTGTACCCGCGCTGGTGTGGTTGGGAAAGAGACGGGAGTATGTGCGCCGTGCGTGCACCTCTTCTCTTCGTGCACGTCCCCCACCTACGTAGTGTGTGTGAGAGAGATACAAACCTAGACATAATGCGCCGTCCATCCCCATGCCTCCGCCCAGTCCGACCACCAGTCACCACCACGCCCCACTCCTCCTCACCTTATCTCTCATCTTTCTCCCTCCATTTTTATATACAAGGGGCCACTATCAAAATTACAATTTGCAGATATACAAGGCCACTAATACTAATCAATGCAATATTAATGGTGTTTGCCTCGTGGTACTAGCAAAGGAGGACATTAATTATCCCTTGCATGCATGCGGGAGTTTGTAAAAAATGCATCTTGATGTTCCGTGCAATGCACAGGCATCTTGCTAGTCCATGAAAACAATACATGGCAAAATTCCACGGTGAACGAGGGATTTGAATCTGTTGGGAGGGGCTGTTTGGATCTTGCCCGGGGTAGCCAAAATATTGGCGAACCTTTTGTCCACCGGTGCCTTTGCCACCGATGAATGAGGAATGGCTCAGGTGCTCATGCTGTCATGCATCCTCCAGCGCGCACGTTGGAGACGAGCTCGCACGAGCTGTGTTTTTTTGTCCCACAACACCGCCCGAGCCGCCCGCAGACCGACCGGCGACTCGCAAAGTACGCCATCCAACCGGACGAAATTCACGCAAACACGTAGACAAACTAATATTTCATATAAACAACAACGGAAATCATATAAAATACCAGATTTTCATACAAACATGACGGATTTCATTACATTCAAATGAACTATGCGGTGCTAGTTCTGGACAGCACAGGTATATAATACCTAACCTAAATGGTCGCCCACCGATCGATTTGTGTTCCTCATGTCCGGCAGCATGATCATTGGACTGCCGGGGCCCCAGAGGTATATGCTTCAGCGCAAAGGATGGCTCGCTTCCCCACTGCCCAATTGATATCATTGGCTGGTCCCAAAGATGATGGTGGCCGGCACCGGTTCGAGTTCATCACTGGCCACTACTTCGCCATGGCCGGCACCGGCTCGAGTTCATCCTAACATTCCCCTCTTCCGTGGAGCCCATGCACGGTCAACGAAGGTCCTCGCAACAAAAGGATCCGGCAAGACACCTGCTGTGTACGCCGGCGTCGCCTCCGCGGTGGCCTTCATGGGACCCAAGCGGCGGTGGCCTCCCGTGTTCTACTTCTCCTCGATGATGGCGGCAGACGCGGAGGCGCTGGCCACCGACTCATCGCTCTCCGCGCACCCGGCTTCTGTCGCTGCTTGCACAGCGCGGCCGCCAGCATGGGAGTCTCGGACACAGAAACGGTAGATGCGGTATGAGGCGGCAGCGTGGACGGCAGCAACGACGCCCGTGCGCTGCTCCTCGTCGAGCTGGCCTGGAGCGGCGAGTCACTGAAGCGCGCGCCGGCTTGGGACGGCAACTGGCTCCGTCGGGCGAGGGAAGGGAGGTGGATCAGCGAGCCGCATAGCTCGTATCTGGCGGGCTACCCAGCCGGCTTGGATGCGGAATAACTACTCTTCGTAAGCCATTATAAGAGTGGACAAAATGGTGGAGGAGATAGGGGAGCGGCGGAGATGTGCGATTCTTGGCCGGTGTTTGGCCTCATTTAAATAGGAGATTAAATAGACGGCGGACGGGAGGAGCTCGGCCGGCGTTGCGTTTAATGCCGGCCCGGTCATGAACGGACGTGTGTCCAGAGTGGGTTTCTCGGCTTCCACACGGGCGGGTTTCATGGAGGCGTTTGAATGCGGCACGGAGGCGTGTTCAGCCGGGCGTGCAGCGAGTGGCGCCCTCGACTCTGACCTAGGACACCGCACGGTCCTTCCATTGACGTGTGGGATCTTTGGGTGCATGGCCTACATGTCAGTGACCCAACACAGACAGCGCATAGCAGAGGAACCTTTGGTGGGCCAGGGCGGTCAGAAGCGGGCATTTCATAAACTGATGATTGTACATTGAGTGTGACGTCATCTTATTCATGTAGATAAGCCTACTATGTTGGTAGCCCGTTCGAGACGTTGTGATTCATAAAGACCGCTGCAAACATCAATGTTCTGCTTATCACAGATAAGATTGATTAATACTCGTAACAATCAATGTCCTTAACAAACACTACTAGGGAAAACCCTAGTAGTAGCGCTGGTTTTGCGCTCACTAGTAGCGCGGGTGGGTGCGCTACTAATAAGGCACTACAGCTATTGCTTAGCAGTAACGCGTGCCCGCATGCGCTACTGCTAGGACAAATAGCTGCAGCGTTTGTTCACTCCCACGCTACTGCTAATGTAACTACTGGCAGCGTGTTTTCTCTCCATTGCTACTAGTATTCTTTTTTTATTTTTTTATTTTTAGTGTATTTATGCGCCATCGTACAAATATTGGTACAATAATAGTTATGAGGTTTACATCATTATGTCCATAACAGTGTGTCAAATGAAGGTGGATTAGGTTCAAGTGGAGGCAATATGTGGTGCATGTCAAAAGTATACTACTAATCTAAACTTGATCTAGTTTGGACTAGTAGTACTTTCGATGTGCACCACATGTTGCCTCCACTTGAATCTAATCCGCCAGCACAAGCTATTTAATTATCATCATAGTCATTACCACCAACAGTATTTATTTAATCACCACTAACACTAGCTAATAATAATCATCATAGTCATTACCACCAACACTAGCTATTTTATCATCATAGTAATAGTGTAGCACATCATCATCTTCAAACTCAGTTCTAGCTAGCTAATCACTCCTGCTGCTCTCTCTCAGGTAAAATAGCATAAAACATGTATAGCTCTCCTCCTTGATCAAGTTGGAGCATGCAGATGAACCTGTCTCCTAATCGTGGGCTGCGCTTCTGCTTGCTGCCCCCTAGTACTTGTCTGCGCTCCCCCATCACATATTTGGTTCAGCCTTGCACTATTAAGCATCCGTCGCTAATCTTGAATGCACTAGAGTAATCTGTAGGATATCTTGGCCGTAAGCTAATAATACTCATGGTACCTTTAGTCTCGATCCCATAAGGCACAACATTCATCGGGAGTCCCTATTGAAGAACATCGTATGGTAACATACTTAGCAATGAAGTTTAGCTTCAAAACTAATGTATGGAAAAGATGCACTGAGGACAAATAGTAAAAATCTTACCATCCTTCCTAAATAGATGTGACTGTAGTTCATTACGAACAGTATTGGTCGCACATTTTCAGTACTAACATTTCTAAATGCAGGAAGAAAATTTGTCTTGACAGTATCAAGATCCGCAAGCCATGAAACATAATGACTGAGCTCCTCGGAGTTCAGTTCAGCCCCGACACAGTATATGGTCCTTTCTATCAAGCGCTGGACATGTTTTCTTGCACCGAAATAAGCTGACAATACAAATTAGTAGTCAACTGTTTTTGAATAAACAATATCAAAGACAAAAATATGGTTCAGAAACTTACACAATGGTATAACTGGAGGCGTCTGCACATCGACCCAGATGTCGGTATTACCTTCAATATCATCTTCCGGACGAATATCAAAGGTGATAACCATATCAGGCTCAAATGCATAAGTCTTGCATAGTGCTTGCCATGTTTTGCATCCAAAATAGGTGTAGTCATCTGAATTGTATAATTTTACGTTGAAAATATAACCATGCTCGGTCTTCAAGTAAAATTTCTTTTCCTCCATAGTACAACTGAAATCTATCTTATCCAATACAAAAACTCTTGCATGGCAGGGGATACGCTAGTAGAATAGTAAAAAAAGACTTGTCATGCTTAATGTCATGCTTAAATTATGAGTTGAAGCAAACGAAGCAAATGTCATGCTTAATTACGAAAAAAGACTTGTCGTTGTGACTTACTTTATCCACTTCGAAGTTTTCGTCCAGCTTGATGCTGAAGCGCCTATCATCATCTAGGAAGATTCCGTCGCACAGGCCGCGCTCGTATTCATAGTATTTGCAAATACTGAAATCCTTTTCGTCGTCAGACATTTCCTATGTTCATAGTTAAAACATTAATTGAAAATCGATCGAAGACAACTACCAGGATACTCAACACATAAATCCGGGGCACTCGATATTTCCTACATATTTTGGCACAAGTCATGCGAAAATTCACGGAAAAATCCGGCATGACCTTTGCTAAAATAGGACATGTTGAGCGCCTGAAATTTACTGGAACGAAAATGAATCAACACTCCGACAAAACATAGGCCACTCGGAGGTGTAACCTGCAAACATGACCGACCACTTGATATTGAGCAACACAAGATATACATTTCAAAATATCTTATAGGACTCAAATTAGCATGCATTCAATAAGCAAAAGTAAATCATCTCATGCGTCCGTACATCGTCGAATATTATCACTAATACATCACGAATAGTGTCATACATATAACATCACTAATACAACTAAAACCCTAGCACACGACGGGTATTGGCGCGGGCGGTGGACACCCACAAAGAAGGAACCATCACATGATCATAGCTCCAGTGAGATCCCTGGAGAACCTGCCAGGTATTGGAGAACCTGTGCTCCAACGCAAACAAGTAGCGACGGACGTGCACGTCCTCCTCACTGACACGGTGACGCACCACCTCCGCGGAGTCCTCGAGCCTCTGGACCATCACTGGCCCATGCGGCCGCCACCAAAGACGGTTCGGGTCAACGACAGGCTGGCTCCTCACCAACCTGTGCCCCCCGCTAGGTAGCGCCTCCCAGTACCACCCCGGCGAAGCCCAGTCCCGGACATGGCCCATCTAGTCAAGTAGGTGTCGTCCTCTGCCGACTCGACGACGAGGATGCGGGATAGTCATCGTCCACGTCGAGGCGGGAAAAATTAATTTAACTAAAAAATAGCGACGATTTCTTACTAACTAGTTCTATTAATTCAACTAGTTTTTACTAAAAATAAACTTACTATAAATAAAAATATTCTAGTACCTAATTAGTACCTAGTTCTTACTAACTAATTAGTACCTACGAACTACTGCCCTAATTACCATCTAATTTGATGAACCTATAGGGGTGGAAAGTGGTAGCGGATATTCCAATTATCCAACTATAAAGTGAAATAAGTGGTCAAATTTTACTCGTTTTATGATTCGTCTTAGAAATTTGATTCGTTTCCACCCTTACATGAACCCTAACTCATTTGAGCCGCATCCGCATCCAATTTGTTTCCACTCTCACATGAACCCTAACTAATTTGATGCAACTAAAATATAAAGAATCCCTAGGCAGATGTAGGGGAGAGGGAGGAACAGGCGTGCTCACCTCGGGTGCCTGCCACGAGGGAGGGGCAGGGCGACATCAAGGTCCGGGTCAGGGCTCGAGCGCGCGGCGGATGGCGGCGTCGAGGTCGGGTTTGGGGGCGGTGTTGAGGTCGGGGGCGGGGGCGGCGTTGAATCTAGGGTCGGGGCGGCTACGAGGGTGTGCGGAGAGCGCGCGATGGCCGACGGGCGCCGGCGGCGGCGAGAGTGGAGAGTTGGATTTGGGGGAAGTGGCCGTGGGGAAGGACGAACCCCGTGGTTAAGTCAGAAGTAGCAGTAGCGCGTTCCAGGAAGAGCGCTGCTTCTACGTTAGCTACAGCGCGTTCCGGGATACACACTACTGCTACTCCTTTCTCTTTTTTCCCCTTTTTCATTTAGTTTTCTTCACATTTTATTTTTTTTCCTTTCACCTTATTCTATTTCTTTCATTTTCAATTACCTTTCTATTTTCTTTCCATTTAATTTTATATCCTTTAGCAGTAGCGAGTTTAGATTAAAACGCGCCGCTACAAATAAAGTAGCGGTAGCGCGGTTCGTTATAGGTCGCTACTACTATGTGTAGCCTATCGGCTAAGCCGTGGGAATTTTAGTAGTAACGTGTTTAGAGCAAGACGCGCTACTGCTAGAACTTTATCTGCAGCACGGTTTTCTCAGGCGCGCTACTGCTACTTAGCACCAGCGTGCTTTTTTGACCCTCACTACTGCTAAAGTTCTGTGTATAAGGTTTTCCCTAGTAGTGAAAGGGTGCATGCACGTATAGGTTGAGCGTGTGTCTTGCGTCGTGTTCTGTGTGCATGCAGGTGTGCGAGTGTTGCGTGCATGCATGGGTATGTTTCAGTGTTGCATGCATGGGTGCGTATGTGCGTGTGTTCGTGAGTGCATGTGTACGTGTCAGTGTTGCATGCCAACATGCGTGCGTGTGTACGTGTTAGTGTTGCACGCCTTCATGCGTGTGTGTCTTGCTGCGTGCATGTGTACGTTATGTGTACGTGTCAGTGTTGCACGCCTACATGCGTGCGTGTCTTGCGTGCGTGCATGTGTACGTGCGGGGTGAGGCTACACGTCAGTCGACTGACTTTTTCATCTCTGGTCATTAGATTTTCCAGCCGTTGGATACGAAATCAAGGGCCTCCAGTTTATCATCAAACTCCACCCCCCTGAGCCGCCAGCCGCCGCCGCCGTGGCCGGCCCGCCCTCCTCGAAACCACTCCCCACCGTCGGTCCGCTGCCGCACCGGCCATCCCTCTAGCAGCCCCCCCCCCGCGCCGAGCTTTTTCTCCGGCGATCCCCACCCCACTGCCCAATGAACGCCCCCAACCGCCGGTGACTGCCAACCAGAGGTCTCATGACTTTGAATACCCACTGACCACTAATTTATTACCATTTCTGTCCTTCATATACGCACTGACAGGTGAGCCCTATGGTAATGTGCGCTACTGAATGTGGACTGTTTGACTGGTCAATTGATCGTGTTATCAACAAATTACGGAGTTGTATGGTGAGCCAGTGACCGTATGATCACCCTAAAAGGTACTCCTATTATTTTAGCACAGTACAGACTCAAACTACCATTTCTTTCTTTCATATACGGGCTGACAGGTGGGCCCCACGGTTACGCGCCCCGATGGTGCAACACTAGTTGCGCCGCATGGAACATTTGACTGGTCAATTGATTGTGTCATCAACAAAATACGAGTTGTACGGGTGAGCCAGTGACCGTATAATCATGACATGTATTTGTTTAACACGGTACAGACGCAAGGGCTCATATATACGCGCAAGCACTCACCGCTATAAGCGCACATACACGAACCCTACCCCTATGAGCATCTTCGAGAGAGTGGGCCAGCATATATGATCTTGATATTTTAGGAAGTCACCATAGGTGCCTCGTAGTCGAGTGGAACGTCTCCTCCCACTGAACGTGCATCGCCGGAAAATACTAAAATTAACACAAGATAAATGCGAGCATCGGGACTTTAACCTTGGTGGGCTCGAGAAACCACTGTCCTCCTAACCATCCAAGCACATGTTGGTTAGCACGACAAAATGTATGTGGTGACCGTGATGAGCTTATTCTGAAGTCCAGTGACCATATCGTGCTTTCGCTTCAAATACAATGACCGTAAGTGTCGTCAACAAAATACGGAGCACACATCAAATGCAAAGTCCGTCAGTGTCATCAACAAAATATGGAGACGTATCGTGAGCTAGATACCGTTGTACTATTGTATATGCTTATTTTCTTAGTGGCCGATTGCGCGTGTGGTGTGGTGGGCACATCATTTCTAGTTATGGTGGGTCAACATGAAGACTCATGGGTCGGTTCCATCCTGCGCCACATATAGGCTGGACCGAGATGTGTTATACGAAGACCCATGTGGAGGACTCGGCGTACAACACGAAGCTACCAGAGTTGCGGAGGACTCTATCCCCACTGGTGATAAGCCGACTATATATGATTTGAAACCCTAGGCCCTTATTATGTTATACAAGCTTGGGGGCTAGTTCGTCGATAGTATACACACACGCACAATGCCTGGTATTCACGTGTACTTTGTACACACCCCTATCACTAATATACAGTAACTAGAGTAGGCTCTTTCTTCAACTGCAAGGGTCCGATCCGAACTAGGGTAAAACTTTGCCTCGTATTACCATCCAGCCTAACAGCCAGGAATATCCTTTCGAATGATATGATGAAATCATATCTGCCAACTACTAAGAGGGAGG
>NC_057810.1:680476622-680562573 GCF_018294505.1 Triticum aestivum
GATAGAAAATGGTGTTTAAATAGGCTAAAAAATCATCCGCTGCAAGAAGAAACTAATATGGGAATATAGGATCACCTTGTACAATACGTTGAGAGGCGAAAAGGTTTGCAGTAGAGTATATTTTCATGATGCTACCGACAGATTCCTTTGAATACCCACTATGCCGTTGCATATCACCACACCATTGTATGTCACCCCTCTGAGTACTCCACGGCGCTAGAGCTCGTATGTTTGACCTTGATATGCTCCACCTTGTTGCAATGACAATTTACATGTTGGTCGACCTGGAGAAACATGTCCTCCCTTGTCTCCGTTTCGGTTCAACAGATTGTGGGTGCAAAGTCTTGAGCAAGCAACCTTGGATCTTGGTCTATGGTGGTGGTCATCAAGCTTTGAGGAGAGCGGTCATCAAGTGTGCTTGGGGCGGTGAACAAGATGCGCCTAATGCTACTCTGTGAGGTAAGTTTGGTGTTTGATTTGATTTCTTGTAGCTCTAGGGTGCCTTGTTTTTATAATTGTGTTTCGTTCAGAGGGAAAGTGGTTGCAACATGCCATAGAGGCTTGAATGCAATTACGCTTACGCAAGACGAGTTTGACTACAGTCACACTTATTTGCACGGAAAATGAAGAAACTGGTAGTTACTTGATGATATTAAAACTAGTAAACAAACATTTCAACTATTTGACAGTAAATCCTTGTAGACATCTCTAGAATTGTCTACTTACTTACACATATGGTAGAAAATTATATACTCCTAATCTAGAACCCACTATCAAGATATTTGTTAGACTATATAATTTAGACCCCTTTGCCAATATATTTAAGAACCCATAAGTAAAGACTAACATATTTGGATATACATATATTACTTTGCCTAAGGGGCATAAATTAATATGTGGAGGCATATGGTTATTAGTTGTTTTCACTTTTTTCTTACATTCGATGGGAATGTCCCAAAATTAAACAACAAATTTGATTGATCTTGCAAAATATGATTTAAATTGAGTGCAAACCATATGTACATTTATAAATGCTAGATTTTGTATGGAAGAATGTTTTATCTGAACATTCAACAAAAGCATCACATGGTTAATCTTGCTTTTGTAATAGAACGATCTACTACTCATGATTATTTGTTGATAAAATGAGCTATATGAAGGTAGGAAATGTGGTTAATTTTGCTATGTGTAAAAATACAATAGAATTGATACAACTCCATATACACAAAATGAGTAATAAATAAGTATAAAATGTAATTAATTTTGCTAAGTGTAATGGAGATATGGAACCATATACGCTGTATATTGATAGAATAAGTTATAATGAAATAAAAATTGTAATTAAATTTGCTGAGTGTATGTATTTAATTTTTTCGATAGTTATCATGGAACAGATGAATAATTAATAAATAACTAGCACAAATGCACGTGTGTTACAACGGGAGAACTGAATCCTTGCATGACAATACACGGTAAGATGGAGTCTCCTGATTGATGTGGCCATTGCTAAGCTCCCGTTGTGGCTGCCGTAGCTGCTAGTGCAGCTGGGTATCCTCCATAGTTTTAAATAGCGTGCTAGGCCTCTTAGCGACGGACCACTGCTAAACATTATTGCGTGCTATAGCGCCCTATTTAAAATGCGTGTTCATGTGTTTGGACCAAAATTTCTTAGCGCAGGGCATCTTCTAAATGCTATAGTATGCAGGCAGATGATGTGTGGCAGCCGCGCCGCCACGACAGTCAATGCTAGACGATTGAGAACAGACTGCTAGCTCTGTCGTATCATGATGCGTCAATTTATCTTTTCTGAGTGTGATCTTGCCGATCGACATGGACGCGCTTGAGCTGACAGCATGGCCTTTGGCCCGGCAGTAGGTTAGGATTGCAGCAGCTCCAGCAACATTATTTCATCTTTAGCTGCCGCCACTCCTTGAGTCTTGTCCTCCGTTTATCTTCTTTGCATTGTGCTCTTTTTTTGTGACGCTGCAAGCTGAAGAGCTGCTCGGGGAGGTTGGCGGCGGGGACACATTGCAGCTGAACCGGTTACTGCAAGGGAGCTCATCATCCATGAAAGGCGTTGCTGCGTCCGGAAGGTAGGGTGGCGGCGAGACATACACCGGGCTAGGGTTTCGGGCTCAACGTATGGTTTTCTAGCTCGATGAATGCATATGTGGATTTTTTTAGGGATTTATGCTTATGTGGATATGACCAACCAGGCAGAATCTTCTAAGCCCACTGAAATTACAACCACAACACGCTGTGTTCGCATGTAGTTCGGCATCCGTACGTTTTGAGATACCAAAAAAAAACCTATATAAAAGAACGGATGGAACGAAACCAAACCAAACGAAGAATACCTATTCCCTTTAATAATAAGTACAGAAGTGTTCAACAAAATGGAAGGATGCGTGTGGCAGCTTGATGAAAACACTTAAGAATTCACTCTGTATTTTCGTACATGCCACAACCCCATGTGATTTGTCTATATGTGTTCGATCGCTCACTCTTATATTCTAGAAAACATAAAAGGAAACAATACATTTTTTGCTCACATCAAGTTTTCTGAAAGTAGTAGTGCACGATGGCTTCGACAGTTTTATCCTCTAAGTTCATTAGACCCTCAAGGAATTAAGAACATAGGCCAGCGTACTCCAGGGGAGCTGGATGCTAATTATTTTCATTCTTCAAGTGATCATTGTGGCTATTTGAGCATTTATTAGCCTCGTGGTCCATTGATACATATAGTCTTGCATGCTGGTACCGATGTCAAATGGTGCTCAAATGCCAATTTCCTTTTCTGCACCTCCGTATTTGATTCCAGAGATACAGTATATTAGTTATCTGCGATGCCTAGCAAGCCGTTGCAATTGATGTATGTTCATTTGGGCCCGAGCACACCCCTCACATGGTAGCGACATCTAGAGCGGCATGAATTGATATGATGATGTTCCATCTGTACCCATTTCAGCATTAGCCATCACAACTCTCTTCTCTTGCTCTCTTGTCAGTGATAATAACTTATTTGTCACGGCCTTCAGATGAGTGCATGCATCTTTCATGATAGGCGTGAACTCATTGCACTTTAGTGCATACTTCATTTTTCTTCTTGAATATTCTAGCATCTCATTCCGTTGGTATGGCATGGGACTGCTGTAGTGTCATCAACTAACATGCAGTTGATACTTCATTTCCACCTCTTAACCACATACACCTCTAGTATCTTAGCCGTCCTCCTCCCAAGTAGAGCACGACATGCGAACACACAAGTAAAAAATGGCAAGTAAGCACACTTTTCTCCCATACATAATTCAATTTTGACCTATGCTAGAAGCTATTAGGAGAGCAAACATGGATATTCACCAATAGAATGGTTGAGTTTGCTGTAAATTTGTGCAAGGACAGCTCATGTGTTTATTTGCAACAATTGTAGTATTGTAAGTGAGTGTGGTAGAGTGTGAATAAATATAATTGTAATTTTTGGTGGTGAGTGGTGACGGTCAGCCCATCCCCAAGGGATGGACATAGTCTTTTGGGTGATTTCGAGATGGTTGACTACGCCCGCCACATGGTCTGAGGGATTTACACTCTTATTTTGCCAACCGCTAGAAGATGACGAGGATAACTTAGTCATGGAAATTGTGGTCCTGAAGGAGTGCCCATCGTCATCTAGTAGGATATAATGGCATCAGTTGAACTTTGTCAATGAATATAGCTCTTCTTTTTACATTTATACTTTGTTCATGCTTATCCGTGCTAGTTTGAAGCAATTCGGCGACGGTGCAACATGGCTGGAAAAAAAATGAGTACGGTGTCCAAATGCTACGGAGCCCAATCTCCCTAATACCACTTCTATCTGGATTTATAAGTTGGACACAGGTTTTTAAGTCATCAATTTGATTAGCGAAGCATGTGTTATATGACAAAAATATATCTTTCAATTCATCATCGAACAAAGTTTATAAACATATGGTTTTTCTTCAGTAGCAGTTCAGTTGCGGGGATGGACACACATGTTGGCAAGCATGCTCGTACCTGAATGTTCGGTTACCAGCATATAGTCCGAACTCCCAAACTTTAGCTATCCATCATAGTGCACCTTCCGTTTAGACACGACATGCATGTGTGATATAATAACCAAAAAGCATCTCTAACCGCTCCATTATAATCTAGTCCCTCAAACGGCCTCATAACCCTAATTCCTTATATTTGAAGAGTTAAATAAAGTCGGTCCCCCCCACAAATAAATAAAGCCGGTTCCAAGCCGAACTCTTAAATTTAACTCTCTAAAACTTTTTTACACTAATTCATTTCAAACACAAATTCAAACCACTCGATTCAAACACAAATGCAGAACAATTCAATACTTTTTTTTTGCGGGTAACAATTCAATACATTTAAACTACTCCATTGCATAACATGAACTTAAACTACTCCATTCAAACAAAATAAAACTACTACTAGCATATTAGAAACTATATTGCAGGAGCACTATATTAGAAACATGTACATTCGTTGTTTTCTATTATATGAAATTGCGGGAGCAACCTGCCCTCAAACGAGGTTCCATCAAAAATACTAAAAACTGAATAACTTAATCTTCTTCGGCCATGAGATTCTCCGAATCCATGTCGTTGGAGTCGCTATATGAAAAATCAATCACTTCTGCTCCGGCCTCATCGTCGCCTCCTCCCACCCAACCGGATGCCATGGCCTCATCGATAATATTCTTTTGGAGCTCGTAGAATAGGAACTCCTTAGGGACTAGTTTTGGGTGATTCGCTTGGAGGTCAGCCATGCAGGCTTCGGGGCACGAGCGACCTCGATCTGCTCGAAGGCCTCCCGATTGTACCGCACCTCCACCTACTGGAACGAGCTGTTCCATTGTTGCTTTCCCGTGTCCCGATCCTTAATCCTGACACCCACGTCCCCAACGGCTACTGTCGCACGCCGTGGTACTTCTTCTACAGCGACGGTTAAATTAGCAGGTTGGGTATGGATCTGGAGCTTGGCGTGCCGTTGCGTGCTTTAGGCGGCTGCGCGACCTCGTTTCCATCGCAGCACCGATCCGACGGAGGCCTCCTGCATCAATTCGGTGGTGGCGACTTCCAACGGCTCGACCCATCAATTTGGGGCAACAAGGAGCGGCCGGGTGGATTAGAATATTGGTGGGGAGTGGGGAGTCGGGGCTTGTGGTGTGGGCCGTGGTCCAAGCGGGGAAGAGGGCCGACGCGCGGGGAAGGTCCAGAATTATCCTGAGACTATGGAAAACTGAAGTTCCTGGCAAAGTCCAGATGTTTCTATGGAGATTGTCAAAACACTCCCTCCCCATGGAGGATGTGCGAGCCCACCGCCATATGACAACGTCTAGCAGCCGCGGGCTATGTGGGATGCCGGATTCGTGGAAACATTCGCTGATTCAATGCACAATGTCTAGATGTGTATGGGCCTTGGTGGATGAGGAACTTGCACATAAAATGATGGCGCTGACAGAGCCTAAAGCGAAGCAATGGCTGTTTGCACTTATTGAGTCCCTCACACATGATGAGTTTGTCCTCCTGTCGATTACTTTGTGGGCAATCTGGCACGCGAGGTGCAAGGCGATCCACGAGGGGGGATTTTTCAGAGTCCTCAAGCAACACAGACTTTCATCAACAGATACCGTGATGAGCTTAATATGATCCGCCTGACAGCAAGACAAACAAGTGCACCTACTGCTCCCTCGGGACCGCAACGACCCAAGGCACCTCCGGCGGGTTTTGCAAAAATACATGTTGACGCTGCAGTACGACCAGGGAGAGGTGGGTCAGCAGCAGGAGTTTGCCATGATTCAAACGGAAATTACCTAGGGAGTTCAGCCCTAGTGGTGGAAGGAGTGGATGATCTAGCTTCTCTGGAAGCTTTGGCATGCAGGGAGGCAATGTGTTTGGCGGAGGATCTCCTTATCAACAACTATATAGTGGCCCCTGATTGCAAGCAAGTTGTCTCTGATATAAACTCAGGTAGTAGAGGGCAATACAGTGCCATTCTGTCTGAGATCAATCTTCGAGCTACCCTTTTTCAATCCATTTTTTCTTTTGAGTGTCGTGCCGTAAATTATGAAGCACATAGTCTAGCCAAATTCTCTCTTAGAAGGGGACCGGGGCGCCATCTGTGGCTTGGCCAACCCCATGACCCATCTTGCATCCCACTCTCTGTGGATTTTGATTAATAAAGCTGGCTTAATCCTCAAAAAAAAATTACAACCAGCAGCCGTCGCGCGAGGGTTTAACTCCTCGAAATGAAGAAAACTGAGGAGTGAGCAGTTTTGAGAAATTTGCTAGATGCTCTAAGAAGCCGAAACAAGTTATATTTCTTTATTTTTTCTGTAAGTCCCCAGCTGGTTCATTCCTGGCGCCGATCGATCACCGGAAATGAGTTGATTTTTTCTTCTTCTGAGAATTGTAGAAACAAGTTTCTCTTTTTTGTTTCTCAGAATCGTAAAAGCAGGTCTTTCTTTTGAGAATTCTCGTAACCTTTATTGATAAAGAACAACGTTTAAGGGTACAAGAACTTGGTCAGGCAGAACATCCATCCATAAATGACGTCCTAATGCTAAATTATAAGCATACATGGCTATATTGTGAGCCTCAAAATTAATAATCCTACTTTCATGAATGACTGTACATGACTGAAAATCAGTCTTCGTGTTTATAATTTCTCTGATGATCGCTCGTAAAAGCAGGTTAGTATAAGTGAGGTTTGTTATGGGCTTTTAGCGGGCCAGATTATATTTGCGACTAACCAGTTCCTTTACGTTCTAGATGAAGCAGGACGGTTTCATGCACAGTTTCTGTGAGAGACTGAAGGTGATTAAGCAAAGGAAGATTTGAAATCACTAATTAAGGAGCATTGTTTGCATATGTCACTCTCACCTCCCAGATTGCGACAAGTGGCACACTGCATGTGGACCACTTGTCGCAACTTGAGAGTTTTTCCTTTTCTTCGTAAATTCATTTATTCAAAATGATTTATTTCTTAAGTCGTGCATCCAAATCTCGAACAGTTTTCACCGTTTGATTCCTCGTGTCAAGATTTTCAAAACTAGATCCCATGTTAACAGGTTTTGACGAACTTTAAAAGAAACGAACGGAAAAACCAAACCGGGAGCACGTGTTTTTCCTTTCCGAAAGAGGCGCGGAAGCAAATTCGTGCCCCCACGAGAAGTAAACCCATGCCTCTCGAGGAAGGAAAAAAGAGTTATTTTTTTTGGTTTCCGAGAGGCACTACCAAAGTAAATCCGTCCCACCACGAGAAGTAAACTCGTGCCTCTCGCGGAAGGAAAAAATATGTTATTTTCCGTTTCCGATAGACGCTGCCGTGCCTCTTGCAAAAGTAAAAACAGATTTCTGCGTAATATTTTTTGAATATTTCTTTTGTAAACTCAAAAGACCGGTGAAAACCGAAAACCGATTTTTTTTTCAAAGAAATCATGTAAAATCCGAAAACGCGTGCAAAATAATAAAAAATTAAAAATTAAAGAAACCTTTCAGAGCGTGACACATGACGACAGTTGAGCCCATGCCAAGTGGCGTCTTCCTAGCCCACCTCAAGTGACCTTGGGCGCTCCGGAAGGAGCATTCGTCACTTAGGGCATGTTTGGTTGCCCGCATAGGACCCAACCAGGCCCGCGCAGGAAGAAAGAAGCTTCTTTGGTTGCCGGTTTTCACTGTTGGGCCTGCACCGCATGCTTCTTAAAGTGGGCCAGAGCCGGGCTCACTGGAAACGCACGAATCGGCAGTTTCTCATGAGTCAGGCCGAGGCGAGCGCTAGCGAGCGGGCCCTTGGACGAGTGGAGACGGGAGAGATGCGAGGTGATTACCTGAGGTCTTCTTCAACCTCCAGTAAGCTTCTATCTAATCTCCTCCCTTTCATCTACACAACGGTGCTTCGATTCGAGGTAAGATGCACCTCGATGCTATGGTTCCATTCAGGCGATCAGTTCGTAGTTTCGTCGGTCGTAAGTTTTTAATCTCGTGTTTCCGTTTGGAGCTGTTTTGGACGAATTTTGTCAGATTCGTCGCCCACGATGGATTGTTTGAAATTTCCTTTGACCAGCAGCCTAATCTCGCAGTTCCTCACAACATTCGTGTTGTAAGTTTTTGGTTTCGACGATCGTAGCTTCATCTCTCTTTGACAGCAGTCTACTGCACAAATGCCACCATGTCGACCTCCTCTGTCCTCTGCTCAGAGCCCTCATATTGGTCCCTCTCGACGCCGAAGCCCTTCGCCTTGATCTCCTTGCCCGCGTGCTACTACACTAGAGTCGTTTCTGGCGTCGCTCATCTCGGCCTACTCCCTGTCGTCCTCCTACTGCACTGACACTGCAATGGCACGCACACTGCTTTCTTGTGTCCTCTGCCTCCGTGCATACTGCAACTCGTCGCACGGCCGACGGGGTCGATCATCTTCGCCTCCCCTCTCTCGCCCTACTACACCGGAGTCGTTTCTGGCGTCGATCATCTCGGCCTCCTCTCTCGTCCACTGCACTGACGATACGATGGTGCGAGCACTTCATTCTCCTCCTTTGTCCACTGTCTTTGCGCGAGCACCGCAACTAGTTCGCCGACGGTGTCACTCGCCGTGCCGCCGATGGGGCAGCTCGTCCACGACACCATGCTCGTCAAGTCTGACATGGCACCACGACCACTATCCACTGCAGTCGCCATGTCCGGCGCACACTGTCGTAGTTCTAAGTCTGACAGTAGAATGGGGGGTAGGTATGGAGAGGCAAGATCCTAGCTATGGAGTAGTTGTACACACGAGTGTTTTACGAGTTCAGGCCCTTCTCGGAGGAAGTAATAGCCCTACGTCTCGGAGCCCGGAGGCGGTCGACTGGTTTATGTGTATATGAGTTACAGGGGTGCGAACCCTTCTACCAGTGAGGGGGGTGGCTTATATAGAGGACGCTAGGACCCCAGCCAGCCCACGTAGCAGAGGGTTTAAAGTACATTAAGGCCTGGCATTACTGATAACGCCCTACATAAAGTGTCATCATGACCATTAAGACTACTTAATTACAGACCGTTTGGATACAGAATAGATCCTAAATTCCTGATGGTCGAGTGAGTCTTCATGGTCGAGTGTCTTCAGGTTCGTCGAGTGTCTTCTAGTCCGTCGAGTGGAGTTCCTCTTGGTCGACTGAAAGATGGCTTCTTCTAAGAGATGTCCTTCGGGAGGGTTCCTTGGACAGGTCCGTGACCCTACCCTAGGTACATGGCTTCATCAGTAGCCCCCGAATGGGTCGAGGTTTGAGTGAGGACGGAGTTGGCAATCTTCCGACTTGCTTTCTGGTACTGTAAAGGAGTTTTTGCTCAGGATCAATGACTTTTAAGTGAGGGCGTCAACTTTCTTCAGTCGCCTTGATCCATTCTTTATATCTGTCGAGTGAACTTTATGAACTTGGAGATTTCCGAGCGACGGATCGCAGGAGATCTTCCGTCTGACAAGTTGCCCTGTTGGTTAGCGGATTTAGTGGGATCCGAATTTTGGGAAGTGCGCGAAGCGGAGAATGCCGCGGTACTCAGACGGGATAAGGCAGGGACGCCTCGATCTCCGCACCGCCTTTTTTGCCACGTATCGCGCGCGCGACTGTTTCGGGATTTGACAGGATTGCCTGGGCCTACCTGTCAGCCACTCGGAAGTGACCCCATATAAGGAATCAGGCGGAGGTTTTCCGAACAGTGCTTCCTCATTCTCTCCTCCTTCGTCTCCAGATTCATCTGCTGCGCTCGTCAACTGCCCAGCGCCGCTGCCCCGTTCGTTGGCGACAATGGTGAAGGAGAAGACGGCGGCTTTGGAGCGGGCGAAGAAGGCGACGGCGCAAGCGAAGGGGAGAGCGCCCAGTCGGGGTGGATCTTCATCGCGGTCTCGCCTGCCGCAGGGTTGGATCCAAGGAGATTGGATCTGCTCGACCATCACCCAGAAGGACCTCGATGACCTAGCCAATGAGGGGCCGATCGAGCATAGAGCAGCGAGGCTTCCGGAAACAGAGTGTCAACCGCAACCTCAGGAGGGTGAGTGCGTCCTCTTGGCGACTCATGTAGATCGAGGGTTTTCTTTGCCGCCGCATCTTTTCTTCCGAGGATTTCTGAATTTCTTCGGAGCTCAGCTTCACCATTTCACTCCAAATTCCATCGCCTATCTCTCTACCTTTGTATCTTTTTGTGAGAATTTCTTGGGTTGCCGGCCGCACTGGGGCCTCTTCAAACATATATTCACCTGTCGTTCCCAGATGGTGAAAAAGGCCAGCCCCAATGACGAGAGAACCTAGGTGATCCAGATGTGTGGGGGTCTCGGGGTCTAGATGAGGAGTAAGAGCGCTTTCCCTGCTATGACCCTTCCTGAGTCGGTCAGAGGGTGGCAGTCGACCGGGCTCCCTCCCTTCTCTATGAGTCGAATGAGCAAGCCCTCCTCCCTGAAAGTAGTTCCGAAGGAGAAGGCTCAGGTGAAAATGTTGATGGAGCGGGTAGTTCAGTTGATTCGTGACGGCGTGACCGGCATGGACCTTCTGGAGGTTTTCCTTCGGCGGCGCATCCAACCACTCCAGTACCGTGGCCATCCAATGTGGCTGTATTCTGGTACTGAAGACACCAGTCGGGTCCACCCAGAGGAGGTCGACGATGCTACACTGGAGAGGTGGATGACTGCCATCACTGGGAACAAGGACAACCCTCGGGGAGCTAGGAGGATCGTTCCACTCGACCAGTCTTATGAGGTGGACAAGGTACGACTGTTTTCTTCCGATTGTTCCGTCCATTCTGTTTTGTTGTAAATCGGTCAATTGACCTTTATCTTGCTTGCTGTCTTTCAGGAGACCACTGAGCTGTACTCGATGCCCAACGGGGCGCAGGCGCAGGCCGAAGAGGAGGAAGGAAGCGGAGGCGAAAGCCAAGACGAGTGGGAGTCGGACGTCGATGAGGGTGAGGAAGACGCAGGTTCTGACGAGGAGGAAGAGGAGGAGGAAGTTGCGCCTCCTTGTTCCAAAAGGAGGTCCAAACTCACCCACGACCCTGCCGCTGATCATGGCAAGGGAGTCGCGCCTGCTGGGCAGTCGGCTAAATGTCCTCGGACAACTTCACCGGCGCCGACTGAAAAGGCGTCGAAGCAACCCTGCGCGGCCTCGTCAAAACCGGCGAAGGCCCTACCGAAGATGAGGATGGAGATTCTGACTGTCTCTGGGTAATGATCGTAACTCATGTTTTCCACTCCCGGTCGACTCAATTGCTGATAGACTGATATTCTGCAAATCGCAGCGCTGCTACTTCTGAGACTTCAGCTGGGCATGAGGATCAAGAAATGGAAGATGCTGCGACTTCTCAACCTGGTATGATCTGCGCGGTTTCGCTTTTGGTCGATTGAATCTCCATTTTTGATTTTGAACTTCTTCTGCAGCTCCACCTAACGCTGTCATCAATCTTCCTGACGATGATGACGAAGCGCCGCTGAGGTAGAGGAGGAGCAGAAAGGCGACTGTTGGCAAGGCTGCGCAGGTTACGTCAGCACCTGGACCACAGATTCCCGAGGGGAGCAACGTTGCTCGGGCTACCGTGTCCTTTGCGGAGCCGTTGACGGTTGCCCGCCCCTCGTTGTCGAGTGCTGACCCACCTTCCTTCTTCTCCACCTACCACGTCCCGGAGGACCAAGCAAGCGCTGCCAAAGAAGCTATACGCCAGGCCGAGATTATGATGGAGCAGGTGAAGGCGATCCGAACTGTCAGCCAAGTAGCTTATGATGCGAGCTCAGCTCTCCAGAGCAATGTCCAGATAATTGAACACCGACTGGAAATCTTGATTTTTGTCATACACCCACTGGGTGTGTCGATTCTACAGTGGACTGCTGGCAGTCGACTATAGTTTTTGTACCTTGAGATTTCTCACTTTGCTTTTTCCACTCGACCATGGCCGAGTGGAATCAATGAAACTGGTGGGGGCACGCTGAGTGCACCCACTGGGTGTAGTCCCCGAGATCGTGGTCGATTGCTGGCAATCGGCTATGGTCTGAATATTTTTTTTGCTGACAGTTAACTGCTTCCGGTCGACTGATCGACTCTGAGTCTAGCTTCTAGATCTAGTGGGGGCACGCTGAGTGCACCCACTGGGTGTAGTCCCCGAGACTACAGTTGAATGTTTTAGATTCACCTGTAGTCTTAGAAATAGTACGATTTTTCCTTTTAGTCACTCAGAAGTGATCTGTCATTGATGTCTGTCGATTGAACTTTCGCAAAAATCTTGTGACCTTGTTTCTCGTTACACCGAGCTGGAGAACAAGTATATCCAGCTTGAGCTTGATCAAAAGCTTGTTCAAGAGAACTTCACGAAGGTGAAGGAGGAGGCAAAAGGTATGTTTGGTGAGAATCTTGACGACTGTCCTCGCTTCTTGCCTGTCTCCGAATCTGATCTTACTGTGATTTTCGCAGAAAAGATGAAGGATGCTCTGAAGAAGAAGGACCTCGACCTTGCCGAGGCGCAGAAAAGGGCTGCAGACAAGACCAGGCTTGCAGAAGAGAAGATGGCTTCCGTCAACAAACTCGAAGAAGATAACACTCGACTGAAAGCCGCTCCTGACGTGGCCAACCAAGAAGTCACTCGACTGAGGAACGCCAACATGGTCCTAGACGACAAAGTCGGTGAACTGGCAGGAAAGAAAAATGACTTGGAGCTTTATCTGGGAGGACTCGCCAAGAAGTTGTTCCTCATGCTCGAAGGTAACCTCTTGTCTCCGATTGGTAGTTACTGACTTGCTGTAAGGGTGTTAGCTTATCCTTGAATCATGTCCACAGAATTCTGCCAAAACTTTGAAGAGGAGACTAGTCGAGTGGAGACTGGCTTGGACCCCATCAATTCTCTGGTGAAGGATGAAACTGCTATGAACGTGCTCCGCCTCGAGTCCCGTATTGCTGCAGTGGTCGATTATCTTGCAAGACTGAAGGCCGCTACATCACGCATTGACACATCGCTCTGGCCAGAAGAAACGCTCCAGAATGACCTTGAGTCGCTGATGACTCGACTGAACGAGATTCCGAGTCGAGTGCCAGAGTGGAAGAAGTCTTCTGCCCGGTGCGGTGCTGAAGTTGCACTGTCCTTGGTCCGCGTCCACTGCAAAGAAGCGAGAGAGGACAAGCTAGTGTCTCTTAAGGTGGCCAATACTAGGAAGCATGACTTCCGTTCTTTCATGGAGACCTTCATCGCGGCCGCCACTCGGATTGCAGACGGGATCGACCTGGACGAGTTTGTTGCGCCTTCCAGCCCTCCGCAGGAGGGGTAAAAAACTATTACGCTTGGTGATTTAAATTTGCCTCGGAATGCCGAGTGATTTTTGTAACCGCCAAACTTTAACAGGCTTGATGCCTGAGCACTTCTGGGTCCATAGGACGTTATCCGAACTTGATTTGCCGTTGAAATATGTTTGCTTCTTTTGGACAACTATCTTCTTTGGGTTGGTATATATGTTAGCATCTGAAATGCTCTTTTGCAGGCAGGAGTGAAGCACAAATTGCAGTCGACTTGTGCTCGTCATGTTTGGGCGAGTGCTTGGTTGCAACCAAGCCTCCGAGTGAGAAACTTGTTCTCCACTCGGAAAGATTATAGAAACTTAGGCGAGCACTGGGCTGCAGCTAAGCCCCCGAGCGGAAGGCGGGCTTACCACTCGGTAGGATTTTGTTTACTTAGGCGAGTACTTGGACTGCAGCTAAGCCTCCGAGTGGGAGGTTTGCTCTCCACTCGGCAGGATTTTTTAGAAACTTAGGCGAGCGCTGGGCTGCAGCTAAGCCCCCATGTGGGAGGTTTGCTCTCCACTCGGTAGGATTTTCAGAAACTTAGGCGAGCACTGGGCTGCAGCTAAGCCTCCGAGTGGGAGGTTTGCTCTCCACTCAGTAGGATTTTCAAAAACTTAGGCGAGCACTGGGCTGCAGCTAAGCCCCCAAGTGGGAGGTTTGCTCTCCACTCGGAAGGATTTTTTAGAAACTTAGGCGAGCACTGGGCTGCAGCTAAGCCTCCGAGTGGGAGGTTTGCTCTCCACTCGGTAGGATTTTCAAAAACTTAGGCGAGTACTTGGCTGCAGCTAAGCCCCCGAGTGGGAGGTTTGCTCTCCACTCGGTAGGATTTTCAAAAACTTAGGCGAGCACTGGGCTGCAGCTAAGCCCCCGAGTGGAAGGCTGGCTCACCACTCGGTAGGATTTTCAAAAACTTAGGCGAGCGCTGGGCTGCAGCTAAGCCCCCGAGTGGAAGGCTGGCTCACCACTCGGTAGGATTTTCAAAAACTTAGGCGAGCACTGGGCTGCAGCGAAGCCCCCGAGTGGGAGGTTTGCTCACCACTCGGTAGGATTTTCAAAAACTTAGGCGAGCACTAGGCTGCAGCTAAGCCCCCGAGTGGAAGGCTGTTTCTCACCACTCGGTAGGATTTTCAAAAACTTAGGCGAGCACTGGGCTGCAACTAAGCCCCCGAGTGGAAGGCTGGCTTACCAATCGGTAGGATTTTGTTTGAACTTAGGCAAAACGGATTCGCAGCTAAGCCTCCGAGTGGAATGCTGGCTTACCACTCGGTAGGATTTTTACAAGCTTAGGTGAAACGGGTTCACAGCTAGGCCACCCACTGGAGGACAGATTTACGAGAACAAAAACTATAACAATCACTAAAATTATGAAACTCTTTGTCTTTGATGAATACACTACAGGAGTACTTTTTATTACAACTCATCCGAGTGACTTAAGTATAAAAGGGGCGGAGTAAGTCCGCGTTCCATGCTCTGGGCTCGTCAATCTGGTGCTCGACATTATAAAGGCGGTATGCCCCATTATGGAGAACTTTGGTGACGATGAAGGGACCTTCCCAAGTAGGATCAAGCTTGTGTGGTTTCTGTTGATCCACTCGGAGAACTAAATCTCCTTCCTGGAAAGCTCGACTCTTCACATTTCTGGCATGGAAGCAACACAAGTCCTGCTGGTAAATGGTCAATCGGATCAAGGCCATCTCTCTTTCTTCTTCTAGAAGATCTTCTGCGTCCTGTCGGGCCTGCTCTGCTTCGGCTTCGGTGTAAAGTTCGACTCGGGGCGCGTTGTGAAGCATGTCACTCGGCAAGACTGCTTCGGCTCCATAGACCAAGAAGAACGGAGTCCTCCCAGTCGACCGATTCGGCGAGGTCCTCAACCCCCAAAGTACCGACGGAAGTTCGTCGACCCACGCACCAGCTGCGTGTTTGAGGTCGCGCATCAGTCGGGGTTTCAGTCCTTTGAGAATTAAGCCATTTGCTCGCTCAGCTTGTCCATTCGACTGGGGGTGGGCGACCGAAGCGTAGTCGACTCGCATACCCTGAGATGCGCAGAATGCTCTGAACTCTTCAGAGTCAAAGTTTGACCCATTATCCATGATGATACTGTGGGGAACTCCGTATCTGAACACCAACTCCCTGATGAAGCTGACGGCGGTGCCGGCGTCCAAATTCTTGATGGGTTTAGCCTCGATCCACTTAGTGAACTTGTCGACTACTACCAACACATGGGTGTAGCCATTTCTGCCTGTCCTTAGAGGTCCAACCATATCCAGTCCCCACACAACAAAAGGCCATACGAGTGGAATGGTCTTCAAGGCCGAGGTGGGTTTGTGTGACATATTGAAGTAAAATTGACATCCTTCACATCTGTCGACTATCTCTTTCGCCATTTCATTTGCTTTGGGCCAATAAAAACCAGCTCGGTATGCTTTAGCCACAATGGTCCGAGAAGATGCATGATGGCCACAGGTCCCCGAGTGGATGTCGTTGAGAATCATTCGACCTTCCTCTGGTGTTATGCATTTCTGGCTGACTCCAGTCGCACTTTCTTTGTATAACTGTCCCCTCATGACCGTGAAGGCTTTGGATCGGCGGACGATCTCCCGAGCCTCTTCTTCATTCTCGGGGAGCTCTTTTCTCAAGATATAGGCAATATAGGGCACTGTACAATCGGCAGTGATGACCAAAACTTCCATGATCAAGTCGACCACAGCTGGGACCTCGACTTCAGTCGGATCTGTGGCGCTTTTGGGCTGCGGGACTTCCTCAATGAAAGGATCTTCTTGAACCGATGGTGTGTGAACATGCTCCAAAAACACACCACTCAGAATGGCTTCCCTCTTGGAACCTATCTTCGCCAAGTCATCGGCTGCTTGATTTTTTTAGTCGGGGAATGTGATGGAGCTCTAATCCCTCGAATTTCTTCTCCAGCTTTCTGACTGCATTGCAGTATCCAGTCATGGCCGGGCTTCTGACGTCCCACTCCGTCATCACTTGGTTGACCACTAAGTCCGAGTCGCCGTAGACCATGAGGCGACAGACGCCGAGTGAAATGGCCATACGCAACCCGTACAAGAGTGCTTCGTATTCTGTTTCATTGTTGGAGGAATCAAGGTGAATCTGGAGTACATATCTGAGCTTATCTCCTCGGGGGGAAACCAAGAACACTCCGCACCGGAACCATTCAGCATTTTGGAGCCATCGAAGAACATAGTCCAGTGCTCCGAGTGAACTTGGGTCGGTAACTACTGTTCAGTCCACTCGGCGAGGAAATCTGCTATTGCTTGGGACTTGATAGCTTTCTTTGCCTCAAATCTGATATCAAGGGGAAGAAGTTCAATCGCCCATTTTGCCACTCGACCAGTTGCGTCTCAGTTGTGCAGAATCTCTGATAAGGGGGTGTCGGTGACGACTGTGATAATGTGGTCAGAGAAGTAATGGGCAACTTTCTTCGTGGTCATGTAAATTCCATACACAAGCTTCTGATAATGAGGGTATCGTTGCTTGGACGGGGTCAGGACTTCAGAAATGTAATACACTGGGCGCTGAACTTTGAAGGCTTTTCCTTTCTCTTCCCGCTCGACCGTAAGTACAGTGCTGACGACTTGTCCTGTGGCTGCAATGTAAAGCCGCAAAGGCTCTTTGCTGATTGGGGCAGCAAGCACCGGCTGGGTGGAAAGCAGGGTTTTTAACTCTGCAAATGCTGCATCAGCTTCTTGAGTCCACTCAAACTTGTATGACTTCTTCATCAGTCGGTAAAGGGGCAATGCCTTTTCACCGAGGCGAGAGATGAATCGACTTAATGTGGCCAAGCATCCAGTAAGTTTCTGGACATCGTGCACACGCACGGGGCGTTTCATTCGGAGTATAGTGCCAACTTTTTCTAGGTTAGCATCGATTCCCCATTCAGAAACGAGAAAAACGAGCTACTTTCCGCCAGGAACTCCGAATGTGCATTTTGATGGATTAAGCTTGATATCGTACCTCCTGAAGTTTGCAAATGTTTCAGCTAGGTCAGTCAGTAGGTCGGAACCTTTCTGTTGGGGAACGTAGTAATTTCAAAATTTTCCTACGCACACGCAAGATCATGGTGATGGCATAGCAACGAGAGGGGAGAGTGTTGTCCACGTACCCTCGTAGACTGTAAGCGGAAGCGTTAGCACAAAGCGGTTCATGTAGTCGTACGTCTTCACGATCCGACCGATCCAAGCACCGAACATACGGCACCTCCGAGTTCAGCACACGTTCAGCTCGATGACAATCCTCGGGCTCCGATCCAGCAAAGCTTCAGAGATGAGTTCCGTCAGCACGACGGCGTGGTGACGATGATGATGTACTACCGGCGCAGGGCTTCGCCTAAGCTTTGCGACGATATGACCGAGGTGGAATATGGTGGAGGGGGGCACCGCACACGGCTAAGGAACGATCCGTAGATCAACTTGTGTGTTATGGGGTGCCCCCTTGCCCCCGTATATAAAGGAGGGAGGGGGAGGTGCGGCCGGCCCCTTTGGGGTGCGCCTGGAGGAGTCCTACTCCCACCGGGAGTAGGACTCCCTCCTGTTGCCTTGGTGGAGAAGGAAAGGGGGGAGGGGAAAGACGAAAGGGGGGCACCGCCCCCCCTTCCTTGTCCTATTCGGACTAGGGGGGAGGGGGCGCGTGGCCTGCCCTGGCCGGCCCTCCTCTTCTCCCTCATGGCCCACTAAGGCCCATTAACCTCCGGGAGGGTTCCGGTAACCCCCCGGTGTTCCGGTAAAATCCCGATTTCACCCGGAACCTTTCCAATGTCCAAATATAGGCTTCCAATATATCAATATTTATGTCTCGACCATTTCGAGACTCCTCGTCATGTCCGTGATCACATCCGGGACCCGGAACAAACTTCGGTACATCAAAACTTATAAACTCATAATAAAACTGTCATCGTAACGTTAAGCATGCGGACCCTATAGGTTCGAGAACTATGTAGACATGACCTAGAACCTTTCTCGGTCAATAACCAATAGCGGAACCTGGATGCCCATATTGGTTCCTACATATTCTATGAAGATCTTTATTGGTCAAACCGCATAACAACATACGTTGTTCCCTTTGTCATCGGTATGTTACTTGCCCGAGATTTGATCGTCGGTATCCAATACCTAGTTCAATCTCGTTACTGGCAAGTCTCTTTACTCGTTCTGTAACACATCATCTTATTACTAACTCATTAGTTATAATGCTTGCAAGTCTTAAGTGATGAGTATTACCGAGAGGGCCCAGAGATACCTCTCCGACAATCGGAGTGACAAAACCTAATCTCGAATTATGCCAACTCAACATGTACCTTCGGAAACACCTGTAGAGCACCTTTATAATCACCCAGTTACATTGTGACGTTTGGTAGCACACAAAGTGTTCTTCCGGTAAACGTGAGTTGCACAATCTCATAGTTGCAGGAACTTTGTATAAGTCATGAAGAAAGCAATAGCAACATACTAAACGATCAAGTGCTAGGCTAACGGAATGGGTCATGTCAATCACATCATTCTTCTAATGATGTGATCCCATTAATCAAATGACAACACATGTCTATGGTTAGGAAACATAACCTTCTTTGATTAATGAGCTAGTCAAGTAGAGGCATACTAGTGACTATATGTTTGTCTATGTATTCACACATGTATCATGTTTCCGGTTAATACAATTCTATCATGAATAATAAACATTTATCATGATATGAGGAAATAAATAATACCTTTATTATTGCCTCTAGGACATATTTCCTTCAGTCTCCCACTCGCACTAGAGTCAATAATCTAGTTTACATCGCTATGTGATTTAACACCAATATTCACATCTGCATGTGATTAATACCCATAGTTCACATCATCATGTGATCAACACCCAAAGGGTTTACTAGAGTAAATAATCTAGTTCACACCGCTATGTGATTAACACCCAATAGAGTACTAAGGTATGATCATGTTTTGCTCGTGAGAGAAGCTTAGTCAACGGGTCTGTCATATTCAGAGCCGTATGTATTTTGCAAATATCCTATGTCCACAATGCTCTGCACGGAGCTACTCTAGCTAATTGCTCCCACTTTCAATATGTATCCAGATTGAGACTTAGAGTCATCTGGATTGGTGTAAAAGCTTGCATTGTTGTAACTTTTTACGACGGGCTCTTTTATCACCTCCATAATCGAGAAACATCTCCTTAGTCTTCACTAAGGATATTCTTGACCCATGTCCAGTGATCTACTATTAGATCAAAATTGTATTCCTTTGCCAAGGTATACAATAGGTCTGGTTCACAGCATAGCATACTTTATAGAACCTATGATTGAGGCATAGGGAATGACTTTTCATTCTCTTTCTATTTTCTGCAATGGTCGGGTCTTGAGTCTTACTCAACTTCACACCTTGTAACACAGGCAAGAACTCCTTCTTTGACTGTTCCATTTTGAACTATTTCAAAAATTTATCAAGGTATGTACTCATTGGAAAAATCTTATCAAGCGTCTTGATCTATCTATATAGATCTTGATGCTCAATGTGTAAGCAGCTTCACTGAGGTCTTTCATTGAAAAACTTTTTATTCAAGCATCCTTTTATGCTATCCAGAAGTTCTATATCATTTCCAATCAACAATATGTCTTGCACATATAATATCAGAAATGCTACAGAGCTCCCACTCACTTTCTTTTAAATACAGGCTTCTTCAAAAGTCTGTATAAAACCATATGCTTTGATCAACTCATCAAAGCATATATTCCAACTCCGAGATGCTTGCACCAGTCCATAGATGGATCGCTGGAGCTTGCACAATTTGTTAGCACCTTTAGGATTGACAAAACCTTCTGGTTGCATCATATACAACTCTTCTTTAAGAAAACCATTAAGGAATGCAATTTTGTTTATCCATTTGCCAGATTTCATAAAATGCGGCAATTGCTAACATGATTCAGACAGACTTAAGCATAGATACGAGTGAAAAACTCTCATCGTAGTCAACACCTTGAACTTGTCGAAAATCTTTTGCGACAATTCTAGCTTTGTAGATAGTAACACTATCAGCATCCGTCTTCCTCTTGAAGACCCATTTAATCTCAATGTCTTGCCGATCAATGGGCAAGTCAATCAAAGTCCATACTTTGTTTTCATACATGGATCTTATCTCAGATCTCATGGCCTCAAGCCATTTTGCGGAATCTGGGCTCACCATCACTTCTTCATAGTTCGTAGGTTCGTCATGGTCTAGTAACATAACTTCCAGAACAGGATTACCGTACCACTGTGGTGCGGATCTTACTCTGTAAGACCTACGAGGTTCTGTAGTAACTTAATCTGAAGTTTCATGATCATCATCATTAACTTCCTCACTAATTGGTGTAGTAGTCACAGGAACAGATTTCTGTGATGAACTACTTTCCAATAAGGGAGAAGGTACAGTTACCTCATCAAGTTCTACATTCCTCCCACTCACTTCTTTCGAGAGAAACTTCTGCTCTAGAAAGGATCCATCTTAGCAACGAATAACTTGCCTTCGGATCTGTGATAGAAGGTGTACCCAATAGTTACCTTTGGGTATTCTATGAAGACGCACTTCTCCGATTTGGGTTCGAGCTTATCAGGTGAAAACTTTTTCACATAAGCTTCACAACTCCAAACTTTAAGAAACGACAGCTTAGGTTTACTATTAAACCATAGTTCATACGGTGTCATCTCAACAGATTTAGATGGTGCCCTATTAAACGTGAATGCAGTTGTCTCTAATGCATAACCCCAAAACGATAGTGGTAAACCGATAAGAGACATCATAGATCGCACCATATCTAGTAAAGTACGATTATGACGTTCGGACACACCATTACATTGTGGTGTTCTAGGTGGCATGAGTTTGTGAAACTATTCCACATTGTTTTAATTGAAAACCAAACTCATAACTCAAATATTTGTCTCTGCGATCAAATTGCAGAAACTTTATTTTCTTGTTATGATGATTCTCCACTTCACTCTGAAATTCTTTGAACTTTTCAAATGTTTCAGACTTGTGCTTCATTAAGTAGATATACTCATATCTGCTCAATTCATCTTGTGAAGGTCAGAAAATAACGATACCCGCCACGAGCATCAACACTCATTGGACCGCATACATCGGTATGTATTATTTCCAATAAGTCACTAGCTCGTTCCATTGTTCCGGAGAACGGAGTTTTTGTCATCTTGCCCAAAAGGCACAGTTCGCAAGCATCAAATGATTCATAACCAAGTGATTCCAAAAATCCATCTTTATGGAGTTTCTTCACGCGCTTTACACAGATATGACCCAAACAGCAGTGCCACAAATAAGTTCCACTATCATTATCAACTTTGCATCTTTTGGCATCAAAATTATGATTATGTGTATCACTACGATCGAGATCCAACAAATTATTTTCGTTGGGTGTATGACCATCGAAGGCTTTATTCATGTAAACAGAACAACAATTATTCTTTGACTTTAAATGAATAACGGTATTGCAATAAACATGATCAAATCATATTCATACTCAATGCAAACGCCAAATAACATTTATTTAGGTTTAACACTAATCCCGAAAGTATAGGGAGTGTGCGATGATGATCATATCAATCTTGGAACCACTTCCAACACACATCGTCACTTCACCCTCAACTAGTTTCTGTTTATTCTATAACTCCTGTTTCGAGTTACTAATCTTAGCAACCGAACAAGTATCAAATACTCAGGGGTTACTATAAACACTAGTAAGGTACACATCAATAACATGTATATCAAATATACCCTTGTTCACTTTGCCATCCTTCTTATCCACCAAATATTCAAGGCATTTCCGCTTCTAGTGACCATTTCCTTTGCAGTATAATCACTCAGTTTCAGGCTTCGGTCCAGCTTTGGGCTTCTTCGCGGGAGTGACAACTTACTTGCCATTCTGCTTGAAGTTCCCTTTCTTTCCCTTTGCCCTTTTCTTGAAACTAGTGATCTTGTCAACCATCAAGACTTGATGCTCTTTCTTGATTTCTACCTTCGTCCATTTCAACATCACGAAGAGATCGGGAAACGTTTTTGTCATCCCTTGCATACTATAGTTCATCATGAAGTTCAAGTAACTTAGTGATGGTGACTAGAGAATTCTGTCAATCACTATCTTATCTGGAAGATTAACTCCCACTTGATTCAAGCGATTGAAGTACCCAGATAATCTGAGCACATGCTCACTAGTTGAGCGATTCTCCTCCATCTTTTAGCTATAGAACTTGTTGGAGACTTCATATCTCTCAATTAGGGTATTTGCTTGACATCTTAACTTCAATTCCTGGAACATCTCATATGGTCCATGACGTTCAAAATGTCTTTGAAGTCCCGATTCTAAGCCATAAAGCATGGTGCACAAAACTATCAAGTAGTCATCATATTGAGCTAGGCAAACGTTCATAACGTCTGCATATGCTCCTGCAATAGGTTTGTCACCTAGCGGTGCATTAAGGACATAATTCTTCTGTGCAGCAATGAGGATAAACCTCAGATCACGGATCCAATCCGCATCATTGCTACTAACATCTTTCAACACAATTTTCTCTAGGAACATATCAAAATAAACATATGAAAGCAACAACGCAAGCTATTGATCTACAACATAATTTGCAAAATACTACCAGGACTAAGTTCATGATAAATTTAAGTTCAATTAATCATATTACTTAAGAATTCCCACTTAGACAGACATCCCTCTAATCCTCTAAGTGATCACGTAATCCAAATCAACTAAACCATAACCGATCATCACGTGAAATGGAGTAGCTTTCAATGGTGAACATCACTATGTTGATCATATCTACTATATGATTCACGTTCGACCTTTCGGTCTCCGTGTTCCGAGGCCATATCTGTATATGCTAGGCTCGTCAAGTTTAACCTGAGTATTCCGCGTGTGCAAAACTGGCTTGCACCCGTTGTAGATGGACGGAGAGCTTATCACACCCGATCATCACGTGGTGTCTGGGCACGACGAACTTTGGCAATGGTGCATACTCAGGGAGAACACTTCTTGATAATTTTTAGTGAGAGATCATCTTAAAATGCTACCGTCAATCAAAGCAAGATAAGATGCATAAAGGATAAACATCACATGCAATCAATATAAGTGATATGATATGGCCATCATCATCTTGTGCTTTTGATCTCCATCTCCGAAGCACCGTCATGATCACCATCGTCACCGGCTCGACACCTTGATCTCCATCGCAGCATCGTTGTCGTCTCACCAACTATTGCTTCTACGACTATCGCTACCGCTTAGTGATAAAGTAAAGCAATTACAGGGCGTTTGCATTTCATACAATAAAGCGACAACCATATGGCTCCTGCCAGTTGCCGATAATTTCGGTTACAAAACATGATCATCTCATACAATAAAATATAGCATCACGTCTTGACCATATCACATCACAACATGCCCTGCAAAAACAAGTTAGACGTCCTCTACTTTGTTGTTGCAAATTTTATGTGGCTGCTGCGGGCTTAGCAAGAACCGTTCTTACCTACGCATCAAAAACCACAACGATAGTTTGTCAAGTTGGTGCTGTTTTAACCTTCGCAAGGACCGGGCGTAGCCACACTCGATTCAGCTAAAGTGAGAGAGACAGACACTCGCCGGTCACCTTAAGCAACGATTGCTCGTAGCGGTGAAACCAGTCTCGCGTAAGCGTACGCGTAATGTTGGTCCGGGCCGCTTCATCTCACAATACCGCCGAACCAAAGTATGACATGCTGGTAAGCAGTATGACTTATATCGCCCACAACTCACTTGTGTTCTACTCGTGCATATGACATCTATGCATAAAACCTAGGCTCCGATGCCACTGTTGGGGAACATAGTAATTTCAAAATTTTCCTACGCACACGCAAGATCATGGTGATGGCATAGCAACGAGAGGGGAGAGTGTTGTCCATGTACCCTCGTAGACCGTAAGCGGAAGTGTTAGCACAACGCGGTTGATGTAGTCGTACGTCTTCATGATCCGACCGATCCAAGCACCGAACGTACGGCACCTCCGAGTTCAGCACACGTTCAGCTCGATGACGATCCCCGGGCTCCGATCCAGCAAAGCTTCGGGGATGAGTTCCGTCAGCACGACGTCCTGGTGACGATGATGATGTACTACCGGCGCAGGGCTTCGCGTAAGCTTCGCGATGACATGACCGAGGTGGAATATGGTGGAGGGGGGCACCGCACACGGCTAAGGAACGATCCGTAGATCAACTTGTGTGTTATGGGGTGCCCCCTTGCCCCCGTATATAAAGGAGGGAGGGGGAGGTCCGGCCGGCCCCTTTGGGGTGTGCCTGGAGGAGTCCTACTCCCACCGGGAGTAGGACTCCCTCCTCTTGCCTTGGTGGAGAAGGAAAGGGGGGAGGGGAAAGAGGAAAGGGGGCGCCGTCCCCCCTTCCTTGTCCTATTCAGACTAGGGGGGGAGGGGGCGCGCGGCCTGCCCTGGCCGGCCCTCCTCTTCTCCCTCATGGCCCACTAAGGCCCATTAACCTCCCGGAGGGTTCCGGTAACCCCCCGGTGTTCCGGTAAAATCCCGATTTCACCCGGAACCTTTACGATGTCCAAATATAGGCTTCCACTATATCAATCTTTATGTCTCGACCATTTCGAGACTCCTCTTCATGTCCGTGATCACATCCGGGACTCCGAACAAACTTCGGTACATCAAAATAAACTCATAATAAAACTGTCATCGTAACGTTAAGCGTGCGGACCCTACGGGTTCGAGAACTATGTAGACATGACCTAGAACCATTCTCGGTCAATAACCAATAGCGGAACCTGGATGCCCATATTGGTTCCTACATATTCTACGAAGATCTTTATTGGTCAAACCGCATAACAACATACGTTGTTCCCTTTGTCATCGGTATGTTACTTGCCCGAGATTTGATCGTCGGTATCCAATACCTAGTTCAATCTCGTTACTGGCAAGTCTCTTTACTCGTTCTGTAACACATCATCTTATTACTAACTCATTAGTTATAATGCTTGCAAGGCTTAAGTGATGAGTATTACCGAGAGGGCCCAGAGATACCTCTCCGACAATCGGAGTGACAAAACCTAATCTCGAATTATGCCAACTCAACATGTACCTTCGGAAACACCTGTAGAGCACCTTTATAATCACCCAGTTACATTGTGACGTTTGGTAGCACACAAAGTGTTCTTCCGGTAAACGTGAGTTGCACAATCTCATAGTTGTAGGAACTTTGTATAAGTCATGAAGAAAGCAATAGCAACATACTAAACGATCAAGTGCTAGGCTAACGGAATGGGTCATGTCAATCACATCATTCTTCTAATGATGTGATCCCATTAATCAAATGACAACACATGTCTATGGTTAGGAAACATAACCTTCTTTGATTAATGAGCTAGTCAAGTAGAGGCATACTAGTGACTATATGTTTGTCTATGTATTCACGCATGTATCATGTTTCTGGTTAATACAATTCTAGCATGAATAATAAACATTTATCATGATATGAGGAAATAAATAATAACTTTATTATTGCCTCTAGGGCATATTTCCTTCAGCTTCCACATTCCGACTGATTTGAGTGAGCAAACACTTCTAAATCATCCTCATGAATGTGGCTCCGGCATTCTTGAGGCCGAATGGCATGGTGACATAACAGAAGCACCAGAATGGGGTGATGAAAGCCGTTTTGATCTCATCAGGTCCAAACAGACGGATCTGATGGTACCCGGAATAAGCGTCAAAGAAAGAAAGACGCTCACATCCCGGAGTTGAGTCGACTATTTGGTCGATGCGGGGAAGAGGAAAATGATCTTTCGGGCAGGCCCGATTGATATGCTTGAAATCGATGCACATGCGAAGATAATTGTCCTTTTTGGGGACCATGACGACATTGGCGAGCCACTCGGAGTGGTAAATCTCTCGGATAAACTCTACTGCTAGGAACCGAGCCACTTCTTTGCCAATGGCCTTTCTTTTCTGGATGGCGGACCGTCGCAGATGTTCCTTCACAGGTTTTGCCTTCGAGTCGACTCATAGACGATGCTCAGCCAGTCCCCGGTACACCCGGCATGTTAGAAGGTTTCCATGCGAAGATGTCCCAGTTCTCACGGAGGAACTGGATGAGCGCTTCTTCCTATTTGGGGTCGAGTGTTGTGGAGATATGAGTCGGAGCAGCGTTTGGGTCGGTCGGGTGGATGTGAACAGGCTTTGTCTCACCGGACGACTGAAATGCTGATTCTGTGGCAAGCTTCTTGGCTCGCAACAAATCACTTAGGTCTGCATTCCTTTGGTGTTCCTGCCACTCTTCTACCACCATCTGAGCATCGGCGATCTTTGAGCCCTTCTAGAAGCACTCCTCTTCCTTTTTGCGGTTGCCGGTGACAGTGATCACGCCTTTAGGGCCTGACATCTTCAGTTTGAGGTACACGTAACAAGGTCGAGCCATAAAACGTGCATATGCTGGCCTACCCAAAATTGCATGATAGGCACTCTGGAAATCCACAACCTCAAATGTCAGCTTCTCTTTGCGGAAATTCTACGAATCACCAAAAACTACATCAAGAGCAATCTGACCGAGTGACGCGGCCTTCTTGCCAGGAATGACTCCATAAAAACTCATCTTGCTCGTGCTCAGTCTGGACATCGGAATGCCCATCCCTTTCAGTGTCTCAGCATACAGTATATTCAAACTGCTGCCGCCATCCATCAACACTTTGGTCAGTCGAGTGCCCTCAACGACCGGGTCGACCACCAACGCTTGCATCCCAGGGGTGGCTATGTGTGTAGGGTGATCAGATTGATCGAATGTAATGGCAGTCTGAGACCACTTCAGGTAATTGGGTGTTGACGGAGCAGCCATGTTTACCTCTCTGTTTATAACTTTCAGTCGGTGTTTGCTCTCAACATCGGCAAAAATCATCAAGGTGGAATTGACCTGCGGGTATTTTCCGTCACTATCCTCCTTGTCCTCAACTTTGTCCGACTCTTTCTCCTTGTCCTTGGGCTGCTTCCCTTGGAACTGCTGAATCAAGAGTCGACATTGCCGTGTGGTGTGCTTCAGCTAGATGAACTTACCCTCTTCATCTTTCTTAGTGTGGATGTGACATGGCAAATACAACACGTCATTTCCTTCCTTATCTTTTACCTTCTTGGGGTTCCAAGGCCCCTTGGGTTTCCCTTTGAATTTTCCTTGGTTCAGGGCCAAGGCTTCTCCAGGTGCGGCTGGCTCAGCTTTGCGCTTTTGCTTCCGACTGGAATTTCCACCCCCGGTGTCCTGGGCGACTGACTTGTGTTTGCCGCTCCGGAGCCGATCCTCTTCCTCACCATTGGCATATTTGGTGGCTATTTCCATCATTCGACTCAGAGACATGTCTCCGGTTCGACCGAATTTCAGGCTTAGCTCTCTGTTCTTTACGCCCTCTTTGAAGGCGCAGACTGCCTGGTGATCGGACACATTTTCCACTGTATGATGCAGCGTGATCCATCTCTGGATGTAATCCCTCAGAGTCTCATTCGACTTCTGTACACAAGATTGCAGCTCTATCAATCCTGCTGGCCGCTTGCACGTTCCTTCGAATGTCCTGACAAACACTCGGGAGAGGTCCTCCCACGTGTAGATGCTGTTGGGCATCAACTGATTCAACCATGCCCTGGCTGACCCTTCCAACATGAGGGGCAGATGCTTCATGGCCACCTCGTCATTTCCACCGCCGATCTGAACAGCCACTCGGTAGTCCTCAAGCCAAGTGTCGGGCTTGGACTCACCGTTGAACTTGCTGACTCCAGTCGCCAACCTGAAGTTGGGAGGAATCACCGCGGCTCTGATGGCTCTGTTGAAGCACTCTGGTCCGGAGACCTGTACTCGGCTGCTGGTGGGTATGTCTCTGTCATTACCCTCTCTGTGGGCTCTGTTCCGGTCGACCAGACCCTGAACGATGATGGATCTCGCGTCAAAGCCTGGTTCCCTAGGGTCGACTGGAATTCTTCGTCCGCCACTGTACTGGCGTCTGTCATCTTGCTGCCGAGGCATATATGATCCACCCCTCTGGGAAGGAGTGGGCACTCGACGTCGATCGTTGCGATCGACTCGGTGATCATCCTACTCATAGTTCCTGTACTGATCGTGTCGGTCACCACGCCCTTCACGCCTCCGGGGCAATCTGGGGCTATGAGCCGACTGGATTGTATTCGCCGCCACAGACCTGCTATGGATCCTGTTCCGCGACTGCGACACAGCTGAATTCTGATCTCCGGCTGCCCGGAGAAAATCCCTAATCTGCATCAAGCCTCTGCCAGCCTCTGACTGGGAAGGCTGAATCGACTCTGCTATACATGTTGCAGCTGCTAAATTCTGGATTGGAGTGCGGTATACCTGAGTCGGAGGTCTAAAGAGTTGGCGTCGACTGGAGTCTGGAATCCGTTGTCGCGCGCGGTCGTCGAGTGCCCGCTGAAGGTTCTCCAGTCGAGTGCGCTCAGCCAGGTTGGCCAAGCGCGCGTCCTCTAAGGCGCGAGCCTCAGGGGTTTCTCCAACGATCGGAGTATGAAGTGCATCCATGTTTCGGCGGCGAAGCTCTTCCCTCTGCTGTGAGTCGAGGGGCTCGGGGCAGTACTCCTCATGGTCGTGCGACGGGCCGCCTCCGCCGTTGCCTCCCTCGGTGCCAGGAAAACCGGGGGGCACGTGCGGTCCATTGACCATCAGTACCTCCGCCGCCGGATCACTGCTGTCGCATTCGGATGCAGTCTCTGCGGAGCCAGTCGACAGGTCGAAAAGGCCATAGAGAGATTCGTCGGGCTCGATTGCTGCGACTTGGGCCGTGGTCGACTGGCGAGCCACTGCGTGCCTCACCCACCGCTGAAGCCTCGACCGACCGGAACGCTTACGCCGGCGGGAAGCTGGGAGGGAGGATGACACGAAAACCGGCCGATACTGGGTCGACGGTTGCTGCAGAATGACGCCGCGGACGCATGCTCGAAAATGCGTAGCTCCACGGACTGGGAGCGCATCCACGTCGAGCGGGGCCTCCTGCAGCCAGGCAGAGTCGTCGGCGATGAATGTGAGCGCGCCGAGACGGATCTCGCGACCCTCAACCAAAACTCCACCTGAAACCATGATGATGGGAATCGAAAAGATTGCAACTTATCCAACAAGTCGCTAAGACACCTGCCCCACGGTGGGCGCCAACTGTCGTGGTTCTAAGTCTGACAGTAGAATGGGGGGTAGGTATGGAGAGGCAAGATCCTAGCTATGGAGTAGTTGTACACACGAGTGTTTTACGAGTTCAGGCCCTTCTCGGAGGAAGTAATAGCCCTACGTCTCGGAGCCCGGAGGCAGTCGACTGGTTTATGTGTATATGAGTTACAGGGGTGCGAACCCTTCTACCAGTGGAGGGGGGTGGCTTATATAGAGGACGCCAGGACCCCAGCTAGCCCACGTAGCAGAGGGTTTAAAGTACATTAAGGCCTGGCGTTACTGATAACGCTCTACATAAAGTGTCATCATGACCATTAAGACTACTTAATTACAGACCGTTTGGATACAGAATAGATCCTGAATTCCTGATGGTGGAGTGAGTCTTCATGGTCGAGTGTCTTCAGGTTCGTCGAGTGTCTTCTAGTCCGTCGAGTGGAGTTCCTCTTGGTCGACTGAAAGATGACTTCTTCTAAGAGATGTCCTTGGGGAGGGTACCTTGGACAGGTCCGTGACCCTACGCTAGGTACATGGCTTCATCACACACTGCATTTCTTCTCCTCCTTCCTCTGCTAGCTCTTAACCCTGTGTGCTAAGTGCAAATGCTATCTCTTAATCATATCCCATGCGGGCAACCAAACAGCGTGTAGTTGCATGCGCCGAGACAATGCAGGCAACCAAACAACGTACCAATGTTGCTCTCCTAATGCAGCAAGTCCATATACATGTAACCAAGCAACTCGCAGATGTCGCATATAAGACTGTTTTTCGAGATCCAGACTGAATGGAGAAGTGTATGCAACGTAGGCACTGTAGCACACGGCAACCAAACACGCCGTTAATTGCTCCAGGAAGATTGGACTCGCATGGCAAGCGTGCCGCTGCATGCATCGTTTCCTCACGGGTGATTCACGAGGGAGCCAGCACAGGACAAAACGGCCGTAAATGCCTCGAGGTCACACCACAGGCCACACGCCAGCGTCCGGGTGGAGGATTCAAGTACGTCGAACCTCACTTCTCTCGGTGATCTCTCAAACTGAAGCACTGTACCACCGTGCACTGTCCACACAGTCCAGACGTCGAGTGGGTCTCTCCTCCGCTACGCAGCTCGCGGATGTGCCACCAACGGGTAGCCGCCTGGTGGCTCGTCGTCGCCACCGCGCTCCTGCCCATGCCGGCGGCGTCTGCGCATGAATGCAAGTCCAGGTACGCACGAGCGCCACCAGATTTCCCTTGGGTGTTCGGGATCCTAGTTAGTCTCCTGCATATGCATGCGTGAATGGGTGGACTGATCTGATTTTGGTGCTGATCGACGATGCTACGTGACGGCGCTGGTGCCTGGGTCGACAGGAGGGGCCGCGCTGTGGAGGGAGGGCGCTAGAGCAACTACAGTCGGATACCGCAAATCCGGCCCCTCCAACGCCCATGGACGCGTCCACAGATACTGACCGGGCACGCTTCAAATTAGCCACTTTGCATCTGCCTTTCATCCCTTAAATTCATACAAAACATGCAAAAATAATCATACGTACTACATCTATGTACTATTCTACCTACTCTTCGTCGTTAGAGATTTCCAGGACGACGGTGGCGGGCGCCGGCTGAATGGGAGGGTAGGAGGGCTCTCGCTCATCCTCCTTCTGCTCGACCTCATCCATGTAGGCGAACATCTCTGTCACGTCTGCAGCCTCTTGCGCCTCCATCTTCTACCGGTGACGGCGTCTTGCCTCCGCAGCAAACTCCGACCGGAGGAAATTTAGGATGGTCTGCTGCTCTGCCTGCAGATCCCCGTCACTAGCGTCCCCCACGTCCTCCTCCTCCACCACCTCCTCCTCCGGATGCAGTGGATCCGGAGGTAGCCCCGCGGCGATCAGGGCTTCCCGCCTAGCCCGGATCTGCTCAAGGAGCTCGAGCCGATGCTCCGGCGTCAGAAAGGGCTCGCTCCTCACCTGACGACGTGGGGGCATGGCTATTAGGCAGACAGGTGGAGTGGAAAGTGGCGGTGACGGAGGACGGGAGGAGGAAAATATGAATGGATGGTAGGGTTTCAGTGCCGCCGGTCGACTTAAATAGTCAGGCAATGCACTAAACGGCCCGTCGGAGCTGTGCCACGCGGCGTCACCGGTCCGACGGAGGAAACGAGCTTCGGACCGACGGGTTTGAGGGCATTTTCGGGTGGGACCCCTTCGTCAGTCCGACGTGGCGGGCATGCTCGGGCGCGCCCGGGCGCCCCATGTCCGCCCATATTTAGCCTATATATGGGGGGTGCCGGTCAACCCGGGCGTTTGATGGCCGTTTGAGAGGCCAGTCAGGGAAAAAATTATGACCGAACGGTCTGTCCGGATGTTTAAGACGGATTTGAGGAATCCGATTATAGATGCTCTTAGGCGGTGTGGGAGCTGCGAGATGCATGGGCAGAGGACGCCCATGAAGCTGCCTCCCACGCCAGATCCCAACAGCGGGATGGGCATGGTGAGGCGCCATCTGCCACCGCTGGCGTCGATCAATGAATAGCAGGCCATCAATTTCGCATATACAAAATAAAAAGGGCAATAGATAAGCTAAAATGAACTGTCCTCCCTTTATTTTCTTACTAGAGATGTGTCCAATTTAAACAGAAATAAATGCCTACCTAGGTTCGTTTATCAATTAAGGTCTTTGTTGGCGTTCCTCCTCAGCGATGCCCAAATAATAGTGCACTAGGCTAAAAGTAGCGAAGTACATTTTAGTACTGAATGGTATCATGCGCATAAGAGCACACATAGGCATCTCCACCGAACACAATCAATCCGTAAAGCCAACTCCATCGCGCGATCCCATACTGTCCGCGCGCGTTCGTTTGGAGTAAAACGGACGAACCGGGAGGCCCAGCGCGTGGGAGGAAACGGACTTTTGTCCGTTTTGTGTCTTCTTTCGACCCATCCCCGGCCCAAGTTTGCGACGATTTTGGGGTAAAACGGACAGTACGCGGACGGGTGGGACGCGCGCGCTTGTCCGCCGCTGGCCCGCCTGTTGGTGACACAAAGCAAAAAAAAACCGCGTGACCTTTGGCGCCATTTCCCCCCAAACCATCCCACGTCCCGCCGTCCTCCTCCCTCCCCCGTCCATGGCTGACGCCCAGCCGAACTCCGGTGGCCTAGCCATCGACCTGCCCGGAATGGCCAAGAAGAAGAAGGACAAGGCGCCAAGGAAGCCGCGGTCGGAGTGCACGCCGGAGGAGATCGCCAAGTTGGACGCGGAATCGGCGAAAAGGAGGAACTGGAGGGCGGTCGTCAAGGACAACGCCGCTGCGGCCAAGTTCGCCGCCGAGCGCGCTGCGATGGAGGCCGCGCGGCGCAAGGCCGAGGTCGAGGAGAAGACGCCATCGTCAACAAAGCGCACATCCTCCTCATGCTTGGCATTTGTCGTTCGGCCGGTTCCTCTGTAGCAGTCGTCGATGCGGCGAGCACAGGCTCGTCGGTCGCCCGGCCTCCGCGCTGCCAGTCGCCGATGTCACGGACCAAGCCTATGTCGCCCGGCTTCCCCCCGCCAAGGCACGACGGCCAGACCCATTTCTCGGGGTCGCCGAACGTTAGCGTGATCGCGCCGTCCACCCCTCACCCGTTGGCCGTCATCGACCTCAACGTCACCCCTGGCTCCAGCAGCGGCGGCCGACCATTCATCAAGATGCAAAGAAAGCAAGCACGGCCGTCGTTTAGGCGTACCATGCCGTCCCCCGCGTCTTGTTTGACGGAATGCCACACCAACGCCACCTGTCGATGACCCCTACTACAACTAGTTCATGGAGGATGTGATCTACGAGGGTGGACATGTCCATGCCTACGATCCTGAGGAGACCCAAAGTCAGGATGGCCGCGCCCATTTCGTTGCCGATAAGAGGCCGATGACCGTGCTGACAACGACCATGGTGACTCGTGGCATGAAGACGATGACATCTATGTCGAAGGTGATGGTGATGAAGAAGAAGGCAATGACATTGATATTAGTGGCGAGCCATTGTTCATCGACGAGCACTAGTGCATAACCGGGTTATAGCCCCGGTTGGTAAGGGCCTTTAGTGCCGGTTCTGTAACCGGCACTAAAGGATGGGGACTAAAGGTTTAGTACTGGTTCGGCTCGAACCGCAGCTAAAGGGCCACCACGTGGCACGAGCCAGGGCCGGGTGTGGGGAGAGCTTTAGTACCGGTTGGTATTACCAATCGGTACTAAAAAGTTTGGGGGTTTGGTTTTATTATTTATTTTTTCCTTTAATTTTGTGTTTTCCTTTTAGTTCTTTTTCGTTTGCTGGTATTTTACGATACTACATATTGTACACGTTATGCATATATATAAATAGAATTTCTCGTAGAACCGACATAGAGTTAATAGTGATTGAAATTACCTGTTGACTATCCCCTTCATGGTTGTGTACTCTCTCTTCTCTTTAAGTAGTGAGTCCAGTACTTCAATTGTTCCTTCGTCAACTTTAATAATTGACAAGATCCAATGGTAACTCCATGCACACACGTTTGCATGTCTTAATTAAGCGGGCGTGTGCATAACACTCATCAACTACCCTAAACCCTATCTATCTATACCTATACTAATTACAGACTTCCAAGAAATTACCATGTTAATCAGTAATTAGAAGCCGTTAATTTGGTGGGACCAAATTATTACGGTTTAGATCGAGTCATAGGAAAAAAAACTTATGGTTTAGATTGATTCACACGAAAAAAAGCTCAGTTATCTCTCCCGTGAACCAACTCTCTCAATCTCTCCAAAAAAATAAACTCTCTCAATCTCTCACGTCTCATTTATTTCTCCAGTGAGAAAAAAACTGAATTATCTCTCTCATGTGTCCCAAGCGCTCACGTATCTCTATGAAACACTCCGACGTAAAGAAAATTCTTCTTGGAGGCACCAATGAACCATCCATGTCAATATATCTTACGCCTCCATAGCCCTATCAACCTCCAGGACAAGCTTCTGTTGTTCTCTCGATCTCCATCCATCAAACTTGGTTGAACCTACCACGCTGCCCAATCGAGCAACGGCTGTCGCGAGCAGCGCATCCTCCTCCGCATCTTCTCTGTATCAGGTCTCTATTAGCGTCGTTCTCAGTTTTTGAGGCCGTCGCTGCAGGATAGCGCAACCACTTATTCTTTCTTTTCTCTCTTGCAGATTCATGTTTCTTATTTTTCTTGCAGATCCAAGTTCCCCTCCTCCGCTTATTCCTTCTTTTCTATCTTGCAGATTCATGTTTCTTATCTCTATTGCAGATCTAAGTTCGCCTCCTTCTCCCCTTACAGGTGCCACCGCTTCCTATATTCTCCAACTTTTCTTGCAGAGAATCAGATGGCAATCTGTGCAAGCATATGTCGCTGCTGCTAGCACGAGTTGAGTGTAATTTTCTTGGGATGAACTAGACAATGCCAAGCACATCTGGCTTCCAGAGACGAGGAATATTTAGTCAGCGACTAATCCTGGTAGTCATGCCTTCTTGGTGGAAATAATAGAAACAACAATAGTCGACTCAGGTAAGTGCTCAAATCTTCAAAGAATTACAACTGTATCTCCTTAAAGATTTACAATTATATCTATAATTCTTTATGATCAATTTGTTGATCATGTATTATAGACAAGCAGAGAAGACCTCATGGTTATTTTGGAGTACGCGGTTTATTTAACCAGACAACGTCTCTCATTACTGATTCTTCTGCTCAATTTGCCACCTTTTCTAGGAGATTGATCACGGCAACTATGATGATGGTGACGTACTTGTGCAGTCATTTTCTTTTATGCATGTTTTAGTCGATCAACCAACTAAGCCGACCGGTTGTAAGCTGTGTGCTATACGCCGAGTGTAACACTCGGCGTACAGTTCGCCGAGTTTGAAACAGCTTTTGCCGTGTATGAAACATACACGGTTTCATACACGGCTTACAATGTTTTCCTGTAGTGAGATTGCTGTAATGTATATCCATGTAGTTGCATGAATCAAACACAATTTCGATGTGCATGTCTCTTATTTTCAAATACTTTACTGAATGCGCCATACTGTAGTTGACTTCTTATATAGGGAAAAGATGTGGAAGATCCTCCACGTGATTCCACTGTACGTTTTAACACTAGGTTGAAGATGTTGGTTTGGCTGCTTCAGCACATGCACTGACAGGCATAAGCATCACGTGTGTAAACTGAAAATTCAGTCTATCCTCATGCTAAATTAGCATAAGCTTCTAACTTATTAGGACAATGATACTATGCTTCAACTCAAAAGGTATACGTATAAAGGGTATTTTAATTTTATTGCACCTTGCTGAAATCGATGTTTTATATACTTCGGTGTCAGGTAGTATCAAGCTTGATCATGAAATCTTTGAAACTATAAACACCATTCTTGCATGTGTGTGAACTTACATGCAAACTCACCCAAGGTGCAAGGTACAATGATTTTTCACCAACCAGTTCAACGCCGCCTTCTTGATGTTATTGGGAGTTTGGGACATATTCAGTACTGAAATCTAGATGAGTTCACATCCAGGTTTTTCTTTCAGGTTGCTTTGTATGTGTTGACTTCTACCCAGCTGCTGAGATGAACTTCCATCCAAGACGTTTCAACTTTTTATAAAGATGGTTCAAATATATTTTCCCAAAAAGGTCGTCTACCATCTTCTGCTATGCATGCATTAGTAGTCGTCGTAATTTAGTTCACCAACTTACAGGATTTGTGAAGCATTCTAACTAATTCACGAGTGCTCAGCCTTGCTCCGTTTCAATTTTCAAATCAAAAGTGTGTTAAATTTCCATTCCAATTAAGAGATATTTTCATGGATATGGATAACCAATTGGTATATGTATGACAAGAGAAAAACAAATCATATTGTTTGATTCATATAGTTGAATTGTTTTGGAGGGAAGTATTCTGGTGACTCTGTAATCTGCCTGTGAACATGTTGTTTAGTTATGGATATTTACTCAGATGCGGTAGTACCCTAGGAGATAAAAAAGGGAAGAGATCAGGGCATATGCTGCATTCTTTGATGGATTTGACATTAAGTTGGGCCTATAAAGATGAAGTAATCATTGAACTATCACACATGTTGCAAGGTGCTATATTATCCCAGGGAGTCAGGTACGCAAGCTATAGGCAGAGGACATAGACTCATAATGAAATAATCTTCGTGATAACATTATTTGAGAGAGAGAACAAAGTTTAGTCAACAATAACGGGGTGCAATCATCAAGTGTGCTTATGCACCGCTCTGCATGCAGCAATAAAATCTATTGATTATTCAGCTCAATCGATTCTTGGTTTGTTACGGAACAATAACAATAGCTGCGAAGGATCCTAATTTGTACGTACCTCTGGATTTCATATATTGTTGTTGACATTGACACTGAACTATGTTTAGTGACAGGGATTTTTATATTCTTTTGCTACATGAGTTGGTATAAATTCTAAATCAGAACAGTCAGAAGTTAGCAGATGGAGGCAATAAGGTTATTTCTTTCGAGCATGGAGTTTTGCACAAGAGTTTAAATGCTCCCTCATGTACAGTAAAATCAAAATAAATAGTACTAAAAAACAGGAAACTCATAATTATGCACGCCGTGTTCTACTAAACTCCAGAATCTCTCTTATATCAAAAACTATATGAGAAGAAATGGCATGAAACTTATGGATTAATTTTCTTTTTGCATACATGCTGAGCTGGGAGATCATAGGGTATTAAACTGTATAATCCCTCTTATAAGAAAAAATATGAGCTGAAATGTCATGAACCTAATGGATTAATTTTCCTTTTGCATACATGGTGAGCTGAGAGATCATAGGGTCGTATAGGCCATTGATAGTTTGTCTTCAGTCCAACTAGGACACATTTTTTCCATGTTATGGCCACTACTCACCTCTTCAAGGATGTTTTGACTTATACTCCTTTGTTATCTACAAGGGGGAACTAATCCATCAGAGGCCATTCACTTTCCTTTCAATAAATTAAAAGGTGGATCTCACCTTATTTTCAACACATGTAAAAACAAAGAATCTAAAAATAACTTGGTCAACATGAAAAAAAATGAACGGGTGCTATTCAGGTTTAACTATACTTTGTTGATATTCAAACTGAACATTGTTGACATTTACTTACTTCCTAAACCATCTGAATGATTTGTTGTTGTTGTTGCTTAGGAAAAATAGCTAGCCCGTGCAAGTTGCACGGGTTGACGACTAGTACACTTAATTATTAACATCTAGCTAGCTAGTAAGTAAAAACAGAATTTGTAGTACAAGACAGTGTGACTCACGTGTAGTTTTAAGGAAGTAGTATATGTTTATTGGTATTGAGGCGCTTCAAGAACTCTAACATGTTTTTCTCTACCTCTGTTTGATACCATGGATATGTCCATGTTTCTTCATTAATGGTATTTGGGTCAATGAACCCAATGTCATAGCGTCTAGCTTTTTTCATTTCATACATCTTCATCCTGCATAATATACCACAGAAAAGAATATAGTGAGGATAATTACAGGTAATGATCGATCAATGAGCACTATAGCTAGCTTGAGACTTGAATTACAGAAAGAAATCACTTACAGACAATACAAACTGACAATGGATTTGTCGAGTGCGTCTTGATGGAATAACTGAAATAGTTCTGAATACTCAATGGACAGAGCTAGCTTATGGATGTAATACTCTTCCTTGACTTTCACCATGAGGCCCTCTCGATTGCTACTCTTGGTAATTTTCATGTACTAATCATGCAATTGATACATTCTCGTTGGGAGGTTCTTGACCTCCTCAGGCCTTACCAAAGGTTTGCCGCGGGCATATTTCCATTTTATCTCCTCCTCTTTAAGCTCAGGCATGGGCTCAATCTCGAGAAGTTTTCCAATAGTGATACCGAGCATTTCAGCGTTCCGTCTATGATGGTCGGTTATTACCAGCTGACCGGCGCCGGTACTCTCATGTGTTGGTACAACAAGCGGGGGATCGATTGCGACGCCTATTCTCCTAGCTTGGGAACGGTTTTCCTGCATTTTGGCCAGCTGCTTGGCTCGAGCTCGAGCTTTCCCCTGTTGTCGTGCTCGATGTGCCTTCCTGATTTGGCGCTCATAGTCTGAGTCAACAGGCTTGGGAGCTGGTGGTCGCGCCATATGAATAAAGTGGTCAATATTTTCCTCGGGCACTTTCTCCCTTGGCGGCGGTGCTGGTTTTGGTGCGAAATGGGCCTCCACTTGGGCCTTCACTATGGCTTCGTTTTGCTCCTTGGTCATGTCGTAAGGCCTCTGTGGAAGAGGTGCGCGGCTTTCTGGACCATATTGAAATCGCTTGCCTCCACCTGTACCTCCTGTACTACCTCGACTTGTAGCACTATGCACCATAGATGCGGCGGCTCTCTTCCGTGATTGCTGAAGCAGCGGAGACGGCTGATGCGGTGTCGGACTTGGAGGAGGAGTGGCACGCGTTGGTGGACTCGGAGGAGGATGAGTGGCCTCACACGTTGGCTGAGTTGAGGCAGGAGGAGTGGCCTCACGCGTTGGCTGAGTTGAAGCAGGAGGAGTGGCCTCACGCGTTGGCTGAGTTGAAGCAGGAGGAGTGGCCTCACGCGTTGGAAGAGCATGAGCCGTCTGCTCCTCGTCACCTCCAGGAATTTCAAGCTCTAGCTGATGCGGTGTCGGTGGCCTTCGAAAGATGATGCAATCCTTTCTCCATATGATGATAGGATGTATGGCCTCTCCTAGTGTGTGCTCCTCTTCACCACTAGGAATGTCAAGCTGTGGCCCCGAATAATGGTCCACCACCTCATCAACCACGACACGAGAATAGCCGGCTGGAATCGTTCTGCAATGGTAGGTTGCTCCGGGGGGATTTGTATAAGCAACGGCGTCCGCCGCCTTCACGGATATGTTCTTTATTTTGAAGTGTAGCTCATAGTTAGTGTTCTCCATGATGTCATCCACAGGGCACCTATCCAGCAGTGCGTCGCCCGGGGCAGAACCCACGCTGCTTCTCGGCATGGATGAGACGGTGCTATCCAATGCTGGATCATGCACTAGCTGCGGCCGCTGCTGAGACCCCCTTTCCTGGCCAAGTGACTCAATCTGCTCCTGCTGCCTCTGCAATTTGAGTGCCAAGTCCGCGTGCGCTGATTCTTGGCCTTGAAGCCGTTCTGCTTCCTGCTTCCTGTGCTCGTACTCCAGCTTCTTCTTCTTCTCCTCCTCCATCTTCCTTCTCACATGACTTCTGTAGTTGGCGTTCCAGTAAGAAAATCCCTCATACCACGGAACAACGCCCTTGCCTTGTGTTCTTCCTGGGTGTTCAGGATTTCCCAGGCCGCGCGTAAGCTCGTCGTTCTCTTTGTTGGGCGTGAACACCCCCTTTCAAGCTTCTTCTATTGCTTGAACTAACTTTTCATCGGCTCCTTTAAGACATGCCTTCTTCGAAACCAAGCCTGTCTTTGGTCCAACGCCCCCCCATGTGCATAGAACCAAGTTCTGTACCTGCGGGGGGGGGGGGCAGCTCAATGTAACTGGAGTGACCTGTGCAGCCATCATCTCTTGTTCAAACTTATCCCACTTAGGCATTGCCACCGTGTAGTCACCTGGCCCCAGCCTATGGAATTGCTCCTTTTTTGCGGCATTGGCCTTGTTTTTTCTGGACCGTTTCTCAGATAATTCTGATTCCTTGAATTTCACGAAATCGTCCCAGTGTTCTCTTTGGTTCTCCAGTGTTCCCTTGAATGCTGGAGTCTTCTTTCCTGCTTTGACGTAGTCCTTCCATACAGTTTTCTTGTGGTTGTTGAATGCAATTGCCATCTTCCTAAGAGCAGCGTCCTTGACTTTCTCCACATCTGCAGCTGTGAAATGATCTGGTAGGGTGAAATGTTCCATGAGTTCTTCGCAAAGCGCTTCTTTTGCTCTGTCATCGACAAAAGTAATATCTGGACGGGCCTTTGATGGCTTTTTCCATTCTTGAAGGGAGATCGGGAGTTTGTCCTTCACAAGAACTCCGCACTGACGAACGAACTTGTTCGCAGTGTTCTTAGGCGCTATTGGTTTGCCACTAGTTTTGATGGCATCGATGTTGTACTTTACGCCCTGCTTGAACTTTTTTCCCTTGCCTCTCACTCTGCTTGTAGAAGATTTGCTCAATCCGGAGGGCTGAAATAAGAAAGATTGATTCGTTAATATATCTTCAAATCATTTAAAACATGTGATGATCACCAGATGCCTGCTTATATAAATATACCTCACCGATCTCTGTTTTATCAAGATCAACATTTTCTTCGCCATCATAATCATTAATTTCGTCGCCATCATAATCATTAATTTCGTCGCCATCATAATCATTAATTTCTTCGGCATCATAACCCATGACTTCCTCAATTCGGTCGTCGCGATCGAATATCATATCATCACCCTCCCTGGTATTGTTCAGATATTGGGAGCCGTCATCTTCTTCATTTCGATTATCTGGCGCGCGAGAGTGTATGATATCGAACAAGGCCTCTTCTCCTTCTCTGCCGGTATTGTCCGCCATAGCTTTTATTTATCAAATTCAGAAGAAATATAAAACAATTTAGTATTCAAATTACAATATGCATGCATGCAATCAATAAGAGGAAATCCTGAATCGTAGTACGTAATATGCATCGTCTCGAATATTATATATCGAATACGTCACTAGCTAGCTAGCTAATAAAGAACGAATACTACAGAATAATCTAGGCCACTCGCAGTTCCTGAGGCGCGGGCGGTGGACACCCAAAGAGAAGGAACCATCATAGGATCATAGCTCCGGTATTGGAGAACCTGACATCCATAGCAGCCATGTAGCGATGGACGTGCTCATCCTCCTCCCTGACACGGCGACGCACCACCTCCGGCGGGGCCGGCTCCCTCCGCACCGGAAGTGGCCCACGGGAATGCCACCAAAGGAGCTCAGGGTCGACGACGGGACCCTAGTTCCTCACCAAGCGGCGAGCCCCTGAAGGTAGCACCTCCCAGTGCCAGCCCGGCGGAGCCCAGTACCGGACATGGGCCTCTGAAGCAGGACGTCGTCGCGAATGGGTCGACGGCGAGGATGCGGGCAGGGCATCATCGAGAAAAATACTATACGCCGCAAAAGTAACATTTTTTAAATGATTGGATTGTGATTTCTTATATGCAAATTCTAAATTTGTATAACTAAAATTATGAGAAACTAAAAACTAACATTTCTATAACATTTCTATAACAATTTGAAATAGATCTAATTCATCTAGCTAAAACTAACATTTCTAAAATTTCTGACATTTCTATAACATTTCTATATACTATTTGACATTAATCTAATCTAATTAATTAATTCATCTAAAACTTTGTATGAAAAACAGAAAAACAGAAAAAACTAAAAATAGAAACAGAAAAATTATGTGTGTGTGTGCGCACGCGCGTGTATTGTGAGTGTGTGTGCGTGTGTGGCGCACGGCCGACGCCGGAGGCGGTGCGGTGGATTGGAGGGAGGAGAGGCCGGGGGAGGGGCTCATAGTGCGCGCGGGCGATGTTGATCCAAGGCGATGGCGACGGCAGCGATGGCGCGGGTCGGGGCGACAGCGCGACAGGGACGGTGACGGTGCGGGACAGAGGCAGCGACGGCGCGGGACGGGGGCGGTGACGGGGGCGGCGACGAGGGGCGGCGGCGATGGGGCAGAGGAGAAGAAGCAGAGGGAGAACTGACGAATTTTTTGAAGTGTTTTGTTATATAGAACGTACCTTTAGTACCGGTTGGAGCCACTAACCAGTACTAAATGTCTGTTTTGGCCAGGAGAGGCGGCGGGAAGCGCACCCCCTTTAGTACCGGGTGGTGGCTACAACTGGTACTAAAGGCATCCCCTTTAGTACCAGTTGTAGCCACCACCCGGTACTGGCTACAACCGGTACTAAAGGGGATGCGCTGGCTCCAGACGGTGCGCAAGTTTAGTCCAACCTCACTAGTCGTGGAGCGCCGACGCCAGTTTATAAGCCCCGACGCGGGCACTACATTGAGCTCCTCTCCAATGCAGGCCTTGTGGGCCTGCCTCTTCTACTCTGCCCTGTTGGGCCTACTGGGCTAGCGGGCCTGCATCGTGGCCCAACTACAGGTTGGGTTTCTAGTCGTATGCAGGCCGCTTTGGCCCAGTAGGTGGGCTTTTTTTATTTAGTTATTGTCTCAACAAAAATTTAGTTTTTTTTCCTTTTCTACATTATTTACTTTCATTTATTTATTTCTGAATATTTTTTCTTTAGGTACAAAAAATTACAAACTTTCTGTTAGTGCGAGTAGTTTTCAAATTTGAATAGTTTAAAAAAAATTTAGTTTAGTTTTTGTCTCAACAAAAATTTAGTTTTTTTTCTTTTCTACTTTATTTATTTTCATTTATTTATTTCTGAATATTTTTTTTATAGTTACAAAAAATTACAAACTTTCTGTTAGTGCCAGTAGTTTTCAAATTTGAATAGTTTAAGTTTGAATTATTTGACGAACTAATTTGTAGATGAAGTACATCCAGTTTTTGCACATAAAATTTCTTCGCGTTTCAAATACCAAAACACATAAGTGCTGGAAATATGCCCTAGGGGCAATAATAAAATGGTTATAATTATATTTCCTTGTTCATGATAATTGTCTATTATTCATCATGTAATTGTATTGATCGGAAACCATAATACATGTGTGAATACATAGACCACAACAAGTCCCTAGTGAGCCTCTAGTTGACTAGCTCGTTGATCAACAAATGGTAATTGTTTCCTGACCATGGACATTGGATGTCATTGATAACGGGATCACATCGTTGGGAGAATGATGTGATGGACAAGACCGAATCCTAAGCATAGCATAAGATCGTGTAGTTCATTTTGCAAGAGCTTTTCTAATGTCAAGTATCATTTTCTTAGACCATGAGATTGTGTAACTCCCGGATACCGTAGGAGTGCTTTGGGTGTACCAAACGTCACAACGTAACTGGGTTGGCATGAACCGAGACTAGGATTTTTCACTCCGTATGATGGAGAGGTATCTCTGGGCCCACTCGGTAATGCATCATCATAATGAGCTCAATGTGACTAAGTAGTTGGTCACAAGATCATGCATTACGGAACAAGTAAAGTGACTTGCCGGTAACGAGATTGAACGAGGTATTGTGATACCGACGATCGAATCTCGGGCAAGTAAAGTACCGATTGACAAAGGGAATTGTATAAGGGATTGCTTGAATCCTTGACATCGTGGTTCATCCGATGACATCATCGTGGAACATGTGGGATCCAACATGGGTATCCATATCCCCGCTGTTGGTTATTGGCCGAAGAGCTGTCTCCATCATGTCTACGTGATTCCCGAGCCCGTAGGTTCTACACACTTAAGGTTCGATGACGCTAGGGTTATAAGGAAGATTTGTATGTGATTACTGAATGTTGTTCGGAGTCCCGGATGGGATCCCGGACGTCACGAGGAGTTCCGGAATGGTCCGGAGGTGAAGATTTATACATGGGAAGTTGTCATACGGTCACCGGAAATATTCGGGGGCATACCAGTATTGTACCGGGGCCACCAGATGGGTTCCTGGGGTCCATCGGGAGGGTCCACCTATCCTAGAGGGCCTCATGGGCTGTAGAGGGAAGGGAACCAGCTCCTTGGAGGGCTGGGCGCAACCCCCCTAGGGCCCATGTGCCTAGGGTTGGGGGGAACCCTAAGGGGGGGCGCCTCCCTTGCTTGGGGGGCAAGCCCCCTCCCCCCTTGGCCGCCGCCCCCTCTAGATCACATATAGAGGGGCCGTCCCCCCTTTCCCCTTCTCCTATAAATAGAGGGGTGAGGGGAGGGCTTCAGCACCATATCCAAGGCGCAGCCCCTCCCCTCCCCAACACCTCTCCTCCTCCGCAAGTGCTTGGCGAAGCCCTGCCGGAGAACTGCCACTCCATCACCACCACGTCGTCGTGCTGCTGTTGGAGCCCTCTTCCTCAACCTCTCCCTCCTCCTTGCTGGATCAAGGCGCGGGAGACGTCACCGGTCTACACGTGTGTTGAACGCGGAGGTGCCGTTGTTCGGTGCTAAGATCGGAATCCACCGTGATCTGAATCGTTTCGAGTACGACTCCTTCATCCGCGTTCTTGCAATGCTTCTATATCGTGATCTTCAAGGGTATGAAGATGCACTCCCCTCTCTCTCGTTGCTAGTTACTGATGCGTAGGAAAAATTTTAATTTCTGCAACGATCCCCAACAGTGGCATCATGAGCTAGGTCTATGAGTAGTTTCTATGCACGAGTAGAACACAAGTTTGTTGTGGGAGTAGATTTTGTCAATTTACTTGCCACTACTAGTCTTATCTTGATTCTGCGGCATCGTGGGATGAAGCGGCCTGGACCGACTTACACGTACGCTTACGTGAGACAGGTTCCACCGACTGACATGCACTAGTTGCATAAGGTGGCTAGCGAGTGTTTGTCTCTCCCACTTTAGTCGGATCGGATTCGATGAAAAGGGTCCTTACGAAGGGTAAATAGCAATTGGCATATCATGTTGTGGTTTTGGCGTAGGTAAGAAACGTTCTTGCTAGAAATGTATAGCAGCCACGTAAAAACATGCAACAACAATTAGAGGACGTCTAACTTGTTTTTCCAGCATATGCCGTGTGATGTGATATGGCTAAAAGGATGTGATGAATGATATATATGTGATGTATGAGATTGATCATGTTCTTGTAATAGGAATCATAACTTGCATGTCGATGAGTATGACAACCGGCAGGAGCCATAGGAGTTGTCCTAATTATTGTATGACCTGCGTGTCATTGAATAACGCCATGTAATTACTTTACTTTATTGCTAAACCATTAGCCATAGTAGTAGAAGTAATCGTTGGCGTGACAACTTCATGAAGACACGATGATGCAGATCATGGTGTCTTGCCGGTGACGATGATGATCATGGCGCTCCGAAGATGGAGATCAAAAGGAGCAAAAAGATATTGGCCATATCATGTCACTATTTGATTGCATGTGATGTTTATCATGTTTTACATCTTATTTGCTTAGAACGACGGTAGCATAAATAAGATGATCCCTCATAAAATTTCAAGAAAGTGTTCCCCCTAACTGTGCACCGTTGCAAAGGTTCGTTGTTTCGAAGCACCACATGATGATCAGGTGTGATAGATTCTAACGTTCGAATACAACGGGTGTAAGCCAGATTTACACATGCAAAACACTTAGGTTGACTTGACGAGCCTAGCATGTACAGACATGGCCTCGGAACACAAGAAACCGAAAGGTCGAACATGAGTCGTATAGAAGATACGATCAACATGAAGATGTTCACCGATGATGACTAGTCCGTCTCACGTGATGATCGGACACGACCTAGTTGACTCGGATCATGTATCACTTAGATGACTAGAGGGATGTCTGTCTGAGTGGGAGTTCATTATATAATTTGATTAGATGAACTTAATTATCATGAACTTAGTCTAAAATCTTTACAATATGTCTTGTAGATCAAATGGCCCAAGCTAATGTTTCCCTCAACTTCAATGCGTTCCTAGAGAAAACCAAGCTGAAAGACGATGGCAACAACTATACGGACTGGGTCCGGAACCTGAGGATCATACTCATAGCTGCCAAGAAAGCATATGTCATAGATGCACCGCTAGGTGAAGCACCCGTTTTCCCAGCAACTCAAGAAGTTATGAACGCCTAGCAGTCGCGTAGTGATGATTACTCCCTGGTTCAGTGCGGCATGCTTTACAGCTTAGAACCGGGGCTCCAAAAGCGTTTTGAGCAGCACGGAGCATATGAGATGTTCCAAGAGCTGAAAATGGTTTTCCAAGCTCATGCCCGGGTCGAGAGATATGAAGTCTCCGACAAGTTCTAAACTTTTAAGATGGAGGAGAATGGTTCTGTCAGCGAGCACATACTCAAAATGTCTGGGTTGCACAAGCGCTTATCTAAGTTGGGAGTTAATCTGCCGGATGACGCGGTCATTGACAGAATCCTCCAATCACTCCCACCTAGCTACAAGAGATTTGTGATGAACTAAAATATGCTGGGGATGGTGAAAACCATTCCTGAGGTATTTTCAATGCTGAAATCAGCGAGGTGGAGATCAAAAAGGAACATCAAGTGTTGATGGTCAATAAAACCACTAGTTTCGAGAAAGGCAAGGGTAAGAAGAACTTCAAGAAGGACGGCAAGGGAGTTGCCGCGCCCGGTAAGCCAGTTGCCGGGAAGAAGCCAAAGCATGGACCCAAACCTTAGACTGAGTACTTTTATTGCAAGGGAATCGGACACTAGAAGCGGAACTGCCCCAAGTACTTAGCGGACAAGAAGGCCGGCAACACCAAAGGTATATGTGATATACATGTAATTGATGTGTACCTTACCAATACTCATAGTAGCTCCTCGGTATTTGATACCGGTGCCGTTGCTCATATTTGTAACTTAAAACAGGAGCTACAGAATAAGCGGAGACTGACGAAGGACAAGGTGATGATGCGCGTCGGTAATGGTTCCAAGTTCGATGTGATCTCCGTCGGCACGCTACCTCTACATTTACCCACGGGATTAGTTTTAAACCTCAATAATTGTTATTTAGTGCCAGCTTTGAGCATGAATATTGTATCTGGATCTCATTTAATACGAGATGGCTACTCATTTAAATCGAAGAATAATGGTTGTTCCATTTATATGAGAGATATGTTTTATGGTCATGCCCCGCTGGTCAATGGTTTATTCTTAATGAATCTCGAACGTGATGTTACAAATATTCATAGTGTGAATACCAAAAGATGTAAGGTTGATAACGATAGTCCCACATACTTGTGGCAATGCCGCCTTGGTCACATTGGTGTCAAGCGCATGAAGAAGCTCCATGCAAATGGACTTTTGGAGTCTCTTGATTACGAATCATTTGACACATGCGAACCATGCCTCATGGGAAAAATGACCAAGACTCCGTTCTCCGGAACAATGGAGCGAGCAACCAACTTATTGGAAATCATACATACTAATGTGTGTGGTCCAATGAGTGTTGAGGCTTGCGGAGGCTATCGTTAATTATGTTCTCACCCTCACTGATGACTTAAGTAGATATGGGTATGTCTACTTGATGAAACACAAGGCTGAGACCTTTGAAAAGTTCAAGAAATTTCAAAACGAGGTAGAGAATCAACGTGACAGAAAAATAAAGTTCTTATGATCAGATCGTGGGGGAGAATATTTGAGTCACGAATTTGGTACACACTTAAGGAAATGTGGAATTGTTTCACAACTCACGCCTCCTGGAACACCTCAGTGTAACAGTGTGTCCGAACGTCATAATCGCACTCTATTGGATATGGTGCGATCTATGATGTCTCTTACCGATTTACCGCTATCATTTTAGGGATACACTCTAGAGACAACTACATTCACTTTAAATATGGCACCGTCTAAATCCGTTGAGACGACACCGTATGAATTATGGTTTGGGAAGAAACCTAAGCTGTCGTTTCTAAAAGTTTGGGGATGCGATGCTTATGTCAAGAAACTTCAAACTGAAAAGCTCGACCCAAGTCGGAAAAATGCGTCTTCATAGGATACCCTAAGGAAACCATTGGGTATACCTTCTACCTTAGATCCGAAGGCAAGATCTTTGTTGCCAAGAACGGGTCCTTTCTGGAGAAAGAGTTTCTCTCGAAAGAAGTAAGTGGGAGGAAAGTAGAACTCGATGAAGTACTGCCTCTTGAACCGGAAAGTAGCACAGCTCAGGAAGATGTTCCTGTGGTGCCTGCACCGACTAGAGAGAAAGTTAATGATGATGATCAAGGTACTTCGGATCAAGTTGCTACTGAACTTCGTAGGTCCACAAGGACATGTTCCACACCAGAATGGTATGGCAACCCTGTGCTGGAAATCATGTTGTTAGACAACGGTGAACTTTCGAACTATGACGAAGGGATGGCAGGCCCAGGTTCCAACCAATGGATTAAAGCCATGCAATCCGAGATACGATCCATGTATGAAAACAAAGTATGGACTTTGACAGACTTGCCCGATGATCGGCGAGCAATAGAAAATAAATGGATCTTTAAGAAGAAGACGGACGCGGATGGTAATGTTACCATCTATAAGGCTCGACTTGTCGCTAAGGGTTATCGACAAGTTCAAGGGGTTGACTACGATGTGACCTTCTCACCCGTAGGGAAGCTAAAGTCTGTCCGAATCATGTTAGCAATTGCCGCATTCTACAATTATGAGATATCACAAATGGATGTCAAAACGGCCGGAAGGTTTTGTTGTCACAGCCCTAGCTTAGCCTTTGCTTGTCCTTGCATGACCATCATGTCATCATGTCTAAATTTCATTTAACTATGAAATGGGGATTCTCAAACCCTAGCACCAAATGAATTCGGCTAGGGTCAAAATAAAATCTTTTTCATTGAACTCAAAATGCCCTTTAAAAATGTTCAACATTTCTGGTTTGAGGTGGAAGCATCTACCAAAGATGGTTTACATTTTTTCAGGACATATTTGGGCTTTGAATTAATTCAAACATATTTGAATTGGAGCTATTTAAATGCTATATATATTTTAGGTGCTCCAAAAATGTTGGAAATTGTTATGGGTCACTGGAATAATTCAGAAAGCACCCCTAATTATTTCCAGGATTTTATAAAATGGTTTAGTATTTTACTAAATCAAAACAAAACAGAATAAATAGAAAAAAGAAACAATTTAAATTAGAAAACAGAGAGAGAGAGAGAGTTACCTAGGCCGGCCAACCTGTTCTGGCACTGTAGCGGCCCAGCCCACCGAGGGCAGAGCCGTCTTCTTCCTCTTGCCAGTAGGCAGAGGGGAAGAGTGGCGCGCGCGCGTGCATTCCCGGCCACCTCCTGCTTCCACCTCCTCCTGCCTCCCTGCTCGCTTCCTCGACCGCCTGGAGATGCCCTGTGTCCCCTCTCTCCTCTCCATCACTCGCTGCTCTCCCTCCCCCTCCTCTGTTTCTCCTACGTGCAGCCACCGAGCGCAGCCGTTGCCGCCGACGAGCACCGCCGAGGCCACAGCCACTGCCTCTCCCCGCCAATGCTCTCAGAGGCTCCGCCGCAACCTCTTCTCCCCACCTCGCCGAGCTACACGAGCCAGGATGGCCCAAGACGACGCCTGTGACCTTCTTTCCCGACCACGGTCACCGGACGCCGCCGTCCGATTTGCCGTCTCTGCCGCCTCCCCGAGCACGCCGACCTACTCTGCGATCTCACACTGAGCCCCTGCTCCGAACCCCTCTCTCCCCGCCATCGTTTTCATCCTCCAGGCGCCTTTTCCACCGAAGCCGCGAGCTCCTCGCCGCCGGCGATGGTGCGGACGAGGCCATGGGCACTGCAGCCCGTATCTGAGCACACCAGTGTGCTCAACGCGCCACCATGAACCTGCAGCCACCAGTAGCTTCGCCTCCCGTGCCCTCTAGCACCGTACTCGACTGCTCCCGAACGCCGGCCGCCGCCACGAGCTCGACTCCGGCGAGCTCGTTCCACCCCAGCCCCTCCCACTTAGCTCTATGGATGCGCAAGAGCGAGGCTATGCCCCGGTTCCCTCAGCACGCTAAACCGACGCTTCTAGCACAAGTCCGGCGTGCCCCCGCCGTGTTCTGTAGTCGCCGCCGGCTGGTCTCCGACGTGCTGACTTGGCGCCGTCATGGGGCTAATGACCCCGCTAATTAACCCCTCCCTGGACACTGACAGTGGGCCCTGCTGCCTAATTAAACCGCTATTAGTTTTAAGTTAGTTTAGTTAAAAAACAGCGGACCCACGCGTCAGGGATGACTGGCTGACGTGGCAGTTGACCGGACCCACCTGTCCGTGGGACTAACCAGCCTGAGTCACTGACATGCAGGACCCACGCGTCAGGTTTGACCTGGACCGGGTCTGTTGACCTGCTGAGGTCAGCATGACGCAATGTTGACACAGTAAATGATTTTCTCGATTTAAAATTAATCAGAAAATCCAGAAAATGTCCTAAACTTCTAAAAATCATAGAAATTCAACCGTAACTCCAAATGAAATAATTTATATATGAAAAATGATCAGAAAAATCCAATCTATCCATCTGTACCATTTTCATGCATGATAGAACAACTTATGACTACTGTTTAGGACAATTCAATTAAATGGCATTTAAATAACCACATGTGGAGTTTAAATTTGAATCTTGGATTCAAACCAACTTCATTTAATCTGGTTTTAGTTGCATTAGCACAAACCACATCATATTGCCATGTCACATTCATGCATCATATTGTTGCATTGCATTGATTGTGTTCTCCCTTGTTTGCCGTATTTGCCCCTCTCAGTAGACGACGTTCCGACGATGAGTTCGATGACACCGATGAAGAACTATACTATCTTGAGAAGTGCCAGGCAAGCAAAACCCCCTTGTTCATTCCGATACAATCCCACTCTCTCGCTCCTACTCTCTTTTATTGCATTAAGACAACAACGATTCATCTGTTACTTGCTGCGGTAGCTGAACCCCTTTATCCTCTGCATGACCTGTCATTGCCACAGTAAATAGATGAAACCCACTAGCATGAGTAGGAGTTGTTTGAGCCCTGATGTGTCTACTCATTCATGCTTGTTTGTCATGCCTGCTATTGCTTAGAGTTGTGTCAGGTCTGATTCATCGGGGATGAATTGGAATGTGGTGAACATGTCCTACTGTTGAGAGCTAAGTGTGTGAACACGATTTGGTAAAGGTAGCGGTGAGAGGCCATCTAGGAGTACATGGTGGGTTGTCTTATTGAAGCCGTCCTCAGGAACTGAGTTCTGTGTTTGTGATCCATGAACAGCTACTACCACGCATTGGAATGCTTAAGTGCCCCTCTCGACTTATTAATCAACTCGATCTCCGTCCAGGAGTTGCAACTAGTTTCTGGTGTTTGTAGGTAGTGTTAGTAGTCTACCAAGTGGCACCCAGTACAGGTGGGCTTGGGACAGACTAGGCACAGTCGCCCGGTGTACCAAGTGGCACCTGGATGGTGGACTTGGGAACCCTGCACACATCGTTCGGGGTCGTGAGCGACACCCCGGCCGGATCTCCTTGCGGATGGAACCCGAATAGGCGATAAACGTGGACGAGAGACTTGTGTGGTTAGTCAGGTCGTGGCCGACACCCTCGCTGGGCTTCCGCTTGAAGGTTGCCGAGTACATGTCGTGTAAACGGCGGTAAGTGGTGAGAGCGTGTGTGAAGAAGTACACCCCTGCAGGGTTAACATTATCTATTCGAATAGCCGTGTCTGCGGTAAAGGACTTCTGGGTTGCCTGTACAGTTCATAGACAAGTGAAAGTGGATACTCTAAAATACGCAAGATAAGCGTGAGTGCTATGGATGGCGTTCTCGTAGGGAGACGGGAGCGGATCCATAGTGGTGTATTGATATGGTGAATATGTGGACTCGTGTGCGCCACCTCAAAAGAGTTACTTGCAGTCGTAGTTCAGGTTAGCCACTGAGTCAAAGTTGGCTTGCTGCAGTTAAACCCCACCACCCCTTTGTTGATAATGATGCATATGTAGTTAGATCTGATGTAAGTCTTGCTGGGTACATTTGTACTCACGTTGCTTAATTTATGTTTTTGCAGATAGACTTCAGTCTCGCTAGTAGTTCCACGTGGACTTCGACGTTTAGCTTGTTACCTCAGCTACGATCTTGTGCCCTCGGCAGGATCTGGTAGATAGTCAGGCTTCTCAGCCTTTTTCATTTGTAGATGTCTGTACTCAGACATGTTAAGCTTCCGCTTGTGCTTTGACTTGTGTTCTCTGAGTGTTGGGTCATGAGACCCATGTTTGTAATATCTCGCTCCTCGGAGCCTATTGAATAAAATACTTGAGTTGTAGAGTCATGTTGTGATGCCATGTTGTATTTGCACATATCGAGCATATTGTGTGTATGTTATTGAAATGCTTGGTATGTGTGGGATCTGACTATCTAGTTGTTTATCCTTAGTAGCCTCTCTTATCGGGAAATGTCTCCTAGTGTTTCCACTGAGCCATGGTAGCTTGCTACTGCTCCGGAACACTTAGGCTGGCCGGCATGTGTCCTTCTTCGTTCCTGTGTCTGTCCCTTCGGGGAAATGTCAAGCGATGAATACCGGAGTCCTATTAGCCCGCTATAGCCCGGTTCACCGGAGTCCTGTTAGCCCAGTGCTACAGCCTGGATTCACTCACTGATGACCGACACGTTCGATGCTGGGTCATGGATGCCTGTCCCTGTAAGTTTGTGCCACTTTGGGTTTACGACTAGCCATGTCAGCCCGGGCTCCTTATCATATGGATGCTAGCGACACTATCATATACGTGTGCCAAAAGGCGCAAACGGTCCCGGGCAAAGGTAAGGCGACACCCGTGGGAATACCGTGCGTGAGGCCGCAAAGTGATATGAGGTGTTACATGCTAGATCGATGTGGCATTGAGTCGGGGTCCTGACAGCTTTGGTATCAGAGCTTGACTGCCTGTAGGATTACCAAGCCAAACTGGTCGTAGTTGAGTCTAGAAATTCTTTAGTTATATAAGGGAATTGATTGTGGGATGGAACGTAAGGCTCTTTTTACTCCTTATACCTCATGCCCTCTGATCCGAGTCATCTTATCTTTCCTACGGGGTTAAGGAACTAGGCTTCTCATCTTTCTATTAGGTTCACGTGTTACTAATCCGTAGACCCATAAGATTGTTAGATTTAAGCCTCAGCTCAGTTCCTGCTATTTCCGTGTATTCATAGCTGGCCTCAAAATCTTGATACTGTGATGATCGAGTGGTTATGCCACCATTTTGTAGCATGTCTAAATTCTTTTGAGCATTTACAGTCGTTATGCTGTCCGAGTCATCCCAGGTTTCTAAACAGTCTGATGCATTTGCAAATCCCTTCCTCCTGTTTCCGTTGTCTCCTTGGGCCAGGTTAACCACACTAAAACTGCTGAGTTGAGGTACTATGTTGCCTCGACATATATGTTGGAGCTAGTATTATGACCCTAGGTGTCTTAGAGGATCGCCAGGTAATCTAGCCATGTTTTGTGTTCCCAGTGTGATGATTCTGGCCGTCATTCTCGAAAGCATCCTGTGATGCTACCTAGTAGTAGGTATCCTACTCCTGGGTTTCTGAACCCGAGATTCACCCTACTTATTTCATGTTGATAGTGTTTGCTAGTTCCTTTAGGTTATTCGTAACCTTTGCGATAGTCCTCGAGGCCGTGGTATTTCCTTCTTCCAAATACCATGAACCATTCTTGGCAGAAGTTCTTTGAACCAATAGATCACAACCACAGTGCTCTTGATGAGTACAGGATTCTATGTTGAATCTGCCAGTTTAACCTCTCTGCCTGGATTGTCCGGAAGAAATATGTTGAACTCGTTCGACATTCTAATCCATGCGTCCACAACTCAGAAAATCGTATGTTCTTTTGAGTTGTCCCCCTTAGTCGTCTTCTGACCCTCGTCTATCAATTGATAGTCAAGAGTATGCGTGCATTCGTTCATCGATGCCTATTACTCTTGTGGTCCGTCAAGCCATTCTATTTCGGAATGACTAGGAGAAACAAACTCCAGAACCTCATCCATATCCAGGATTGGGTCAAAGCAGTTGTATTCCGTAGATCAAATGCAATCCAACTTTTGGTCTGTTCTACCTTGAAGTATTACCCATCTTTATATCAAGAATATCATGGGAATTTCACGCGATCTTATGAACTCTTGATACAGTGATATTTCTCACCCTCATTAGTCATTTCTCGGCTCCTGTGTGGTTGCAACCGGAATGACGACAGGTGAACTATGATGTGTGAAATCTATACTCCTAGCAACTCTATTGCTTGGTAGTTAAATGGACAATAACCTCATTCTTAGCGTGTTGATTTTTGAATCACCGCCCTAAGGTTGATCGTGCTACCTAGTCCTTATTCCGGGTGCACTCCTCGATCAGAGAGTCAGGATCGTATCGGTTCCTCGCTCTTTTGATCATATCGTCTTGCCGTGAAAAGCAAGATTGATCTCGAGCTTAGTAACATATCGGTGGTTCGTGATTTTCCGAATATCTTCTCGGAAGTGTTACCAGGTTGTCACCTGACCGCTACGTTGAGTTTGTGATCAAGTTGGTTTCTTGTAAACCACCCCCTTCTCCAGGGATCTGTGTTGGGTACCTTTGAGCTAGTTGGTTAAGCTGAACAACAACTTGGAGAGTTGGAAGATGGAAGCTTGTCCTATTCAGTTCATTTTAAGGGATATCTTGTATGTGTGTTGAAGAAGGATGGTATTTCCATCGATTGACCTCGATCAGTTAATGGACATATCAACTTATCCAATCTTTGATTTGAGTATGGATTATCGTCAAATCAAATCAGAACCAACGATATTTGTAATGTTGTCTTACTCGTGGTTGATCCCTTGAGCATACACCATTATATCTTTTGGTCTGACCAATACTATCACCGTGTTCACTTAATCATGGAATTCCATTTATATGGAAACTGGATGAATTGTTGTTGAGCCCATCGACAACATCCTTATCTTGTCCATGATTCATGTTGAACATTAAGCTAGTGTTGGAAACTTTTGAAAGCATTTCTTCGTGCTAGCTCATGAAGCATATGTTCAGATGAAAGAAGTGGCTCTCTCTAACCCATGTGCATCTGGTGCAAGCTGCCACCGTGGGTTCGAGAAAGTTAGTTTTGCTTCCTATGGAATCGTCCCAAGTTAGTCACACATGTGCGAAGTACTCTATGGTTTGATAGGTTGGCCGCCTCCATTCTATATGTGTTCCTAGCACACCAAGCCACTGATTGACTTGCTCAAGGATAAGAAGTTCATCGATAAGTGCACAAGGACTCCGATATCCTCGATGATGGTTCCCCACCTGAACTCGGTAGTGTTTTATTACAAGACTACTATGTGGTCATGCTTGTCTTGGGCGGCGTGTTCACAGGTGTGTAGCAGAACCAGCTCATGTTTTGGAGCTTGCTATCGTAGTTCATTTCCCGAGAATCTCGCAACGTCATCTCGTCGATTTGTGTTGCAAACTTTCATTTTTCTTTCTAGACTTGATGAGTCTGGAATATCATGTCACCAAACAGATCTGAATCTCAGGCAGATATGATGGTTGGAACATTTATCAAGAACTATAATATTGGTCTCTCGATAACCGGTAAAGTGGATGTTGTGGCCAATACACCCAGCCGGAAGACCTATTATTGTAGTATCTTGATTGAAGAAGTTGGCCTCCTCCCCATGAGGATTTCTTATGGATTTACTTCCATAGTTATTCCTTATGATTTTTGTGTTCCCGAAGTCCGACCTTTACTTGATGTCCTAGATATCAACCCAGTTTAATAAATGGGTTGCGCTGGCACATCAAGGAGAACATTAGAAGCGGAGTGCTAAATGTCTCTCAGTCGATCATCCAGATTTTGTCCCCTTGGCCCCGCGAAGGTGAAATCTGAGAAAGTGTTATCCTCCTTTGCATCTGCATCGTCCATTGTTGTTCATCATGGTAGTATGATGTGTTGCCAGGATCCTTGGCATGGATGTTGGTAAGACCATGATGAATATGGAAATGCTCAAGTTCTTGAGAGCACGCACAAGCAATAGGTGTTATCACTGGCACTAACTCGGATTGCTCCTTGTTTCCTCGGTTATTCTATAACTTTTCAAATAGTAGGACTCACTCTCCACTGTTGAGCTTCTCCCCAGTTACTAAAATCATCCCTTGTGTTGTTTTCAACAAGGTAATCCACATCATCCATCCTAAACCGAGTATGCCATTCTATTGTACTCCTCTAAACGATCGCTCGAGAATTGCCTTAGGCTGGTATAAAGAGTTTCGATATCTGTATCAAAGGCAATTCTGTTTGCCACTTAAGGTAATAATCTACGAATCACCCTCCTCCAGGATGTCCCGCTGTGGCATCATGGCAACTCAACTCCTCGCTACATTGACAACCGTTCACCACCCTTTTAAGCGTGGAATTGTTGTCTATCTAGTGAACCTTCGTCATCTGTTTCACTCCATCCCTCTAGATGTATGTTTCGTGTCCCAGCTCAAAAGATGTGCTACGTCTTACTCCGTGAGCTGATCCTGAGTTGCTTGATCTTCGAGAAGATCGATTCTTTTAGAGTTTTCCCTATCCTCTCATTGTCATGTTAGCTGGAGTTCTCAGAGCAAGACGACGAGACAAAGATGGTGATCGAATTAACGCCCTTATGAAGTGCCACTTGGATCGTGAAGATTACGTTAGTTTGCGTTCCCCCCTTCACCTTACCCTACGCTTGAATCTCGGGACGAGATTCTTGTTAGTGGGGGTGAGTTGTCACAGCCCTAGCTTAGCCTTTGCTTGTCCTTGCATGATCATCATGTCATCATGTCTAAATTTCATTTAACTATGAAATGGGGATTCTCAAACCCTAGCACCAAATGAATTCGGCTAGGGTCAAAATAAAATCTTTTTCACTGAACTCAAAATGCCCTTTAAAAATGTTCAACATTTGTGGTTTGAGGTGGAAGCATCTACCAAAGATGGTTTACATTTTTCAGGACATATTTGGGCTTTGAATTAATTCAAACATATTTGAATTGGAGCTATTTAAATGCTATATATATTTTAGGTGCTCCAAAAATGTTGGAAATTGTTATGGGTCACAGGAATAATTCAGAAAGCACCCCTAATTATTTCCAGGATTTTATAAAATGGTTTAGTATTTTACTAAATCAAAACAAAACAGAATAAATAGAAAACAGAAACAATTTAAATTAGAAAACAGAGAGAGAGAGTTACCTGGGCCGGCCTACCTGTTCTGGCACTGTAGCGGCCCAGCCCACCGAGGGCAGAGTCGTCTTCTTCCTCCTGCCAGTAGGCAGAGGGGAAGCGTGGCGCGCGCGCGTGCGTTCCCGGCCACCTCCTGCTTCCACCTCCTCCTACCTCCCTGCTCGCTTCCTCGACCACCTGGAGACGCCCCGTGGCCCCTCTCTCCTCTCCCTCACTCGCTGCTCTCCCTCCCCCTTCTCTGTTTCTCCTACGCGCAGCCACCGAGCGCAGCCGTTGCCGCCGACGAGCACCGCCGAGGCCACAGCCACTGCCTCACCCCGACAATGCTCTCAGAGGCTCCGCCGCAACCTCTTCTCCCCACCTCGCTGAGCTACACGAGCCAGGACGGCCCAAGACGACGCCTGTGGCCTTCTTTCCCGACCACGGCCGCCGGATGCCGCCGTTCGATTCGCCGTCTCCGTCGCCTCCCCGAGCACGCCGACCTGCTCTGCGATCTCACAGTGAGCCCCTGCTCCGAACCCCTCTCTCCCCGCCGTCGTTTTCCTCCTCCAGCCGCCTTTTCCACCAAAGCCGCGAGCTCCTCGCCGCCGGCGATGGTGCGGACGAGGCCATGGGCACTGCAGCCCGTATTTGAGCACACCAGTGTGCTCAGCGCGCCTCCACGAACCTGCAGCCACCAGTAGCTTCGCCTCCCGTGCCCTCTAGCACCGTACTCGACTGCTCCCGAACGCCGGCCGCCGCCACGAGCTCGACTCCGGCGAGCTCGTTCCACCCCAGCCCCTCCCACTTGGCTCTATGGATGTGCAAGAGCGAGGGCTATGCCCCGGTTTCCTCAGCGCGCTAAACCGACGCTTCTAGCGCAAGTCCGGCGTGCCCCCGCCGTGTTCTGTAGTCGCCGCCGGCTGGTCTCCGACGTGCTGACGTGGCGACGTCATGGGGCTAATGACCCTGCTAATTAACCCCTCCCTGGACACTAACAATTGGCCCTGCTGCCTAATTAAACCGCTATTAGTTTTAAGTTAGTTTAGTTAAAAAAACCAGCGGACCCACGCGTCAGGGTTGACTGGCTGACGTGGCAGTTGACCGGACCCACCTGTCCGTGGGACTAACCAGCCTGAGTCACTGACATGCAGGACCCACGCGTCAGGTTTGACCTGGACCGGGTCTGTTGACCTGCTGAGGTCAGCATGACGCAATGCTGACGCAGTAAATGATTTTCTCGATTTAAAATTAATCAGAAAATCCAGAAAATGTCCTAACTTCTAAAAATCATAGAAATTCAACCGTAACTCCAAATGAAATAATTTATATATGAAAAATGATCAGAAAAATCCAATCTATCCATATGTACCATTTTCATGCATGGTAGAACAACTTATGACTACTGTTTAGGACAATTCAATTAAATGGCATTTAAATAACCACATGTGGAGTTTAAATTGCATTAGCACAAACCACATCATATTGCCATGTCACATTCATGCATTAGCACAAACCACATCATATTGCCATGTCACATTCATGCATCATATTGTTGCATTGCATTGATTGTGTTCTCCCTTGTTTGCCGGTATTTGCCCCTCTCAGTGGATGACGTTCCGACGATGAGTTCGATGACACCGATGAAGAACTATACTATCTTCAGAAGTGCCAGGCAAGCAAAACCCCCTTGTTCATTCCGATACAATCCCACTCTCTCACTCCTGCTCTCTTTTATTGCATTAGGACAACAACGATTCATCTGTTACTTGCTGCGGTAGCTGAACCCCTTTATTCTCTGCATGACCTATCATTGCCACAGTAAATAGATGAAACCCACTAGCATGAGTAGGAGTTGTTTGAGCCCTGATGTGCCTACTCATTCATGCTTGTTTGTCATGCCTGCTATTGCCTAGAGTTGTGTCAGGTCTGATTCATCGGGGATGAATTGGAATGTGGTGAACATGTCCTACTATTGAGAGCTAAGTGTGTGAACACGATTTGGCAAAGGTAGCGGTGAGAGACCATGTAGGAGTACATGGTGGGTTGTCTCATTGCAGCCGTCCTCAGGAACTGAGTTCTGTGTTTGTGATCCATGAACAGCTACTACCACGCATTGGAATGCTTAAGTGCCCCTCTCGACTTATTAATCAACTCGATCTCTGTCCAGGAGTTGCAACTAGTTTCTGGTGTTTGTAGGTAGTGTTAGTAGTCTACCAAGTGGCACCCGGTACAGGTGGGCTTGGGACAGACTAGGCACAGTGGCCCGGTGTACCAAGTGGCACCCGGATGGTGGACTTGGGAACCCTGCACACATCGTTCGGGGTCGTGAGCGACACCCCGGCCGGATCTCCTTGCGGATGGAACCCGAATAGGCGATAAACGTGGACAAGAGACTTGTGTGGTTAGTCAGGTCATGGCCGACACCCTCGCTGGGCTTCCGCTTGAAGGTTGCCGAGTACATGTTGTGTAAACGGCGGTAAGTGGTGAGAGCGTGTGTGAAGAAGTACACCCCTGCAGGGTTAACATTATCTATTCGAATAGCCGTGTCCGCGGTAAAGGACTTCTGGGTTGCCTGTACAGTTCATAGACAAGTGAAAGTGGATACTCTAAAATACGCAAGATAAGCATGAGTGCTATGGATGGCGTTCTCGTAGGGAGACGGGAGCGGATCCATAGTGGTGTATTGATATGGTGAATATGTGGACTCGTGTGCGCCACCTCAAAAGAGTTACTTGCAGTCGTAGTTTAGGTTAGCCACTGAGTCAAAGGTGGCTTGCTGCATTTAAACCCCACCACCCCTTTGTTGATAATGATGCATATGTAGTTAGATCTGATGTAAGTCTTGCTGGGTACATTTGTACTCACGTTGCTTAATTTATGTTTTTGCAGATAGACTTCAGTCTCGCTAGTAGTTCCACGTGGACTTCGACGTTTAGCTTGTTACCTCAGCTACGATCTTGTACCTCAGCTACATTCGCTTTGATGAAATGATAAAAGCGTTTGGGTTTATGCAGACTTATGGAGAAGACTGTGTTTACAAGAAAGTGAGTGGGAGCTCTGTAGCATTTCTCATATTATATGTGGATGACATATTGTTGATGGGAAATGATATAGAACTCTTGGAGAGCATAAAGGCCTACTTGAATAACTATTTTTCAATGAAGGACCTTGGAGAAGCTGCTAGGCATCAAGATCTATAGAGATAGATCGAGATGCCTCATAGGTCTTTCACAAAGCACATACCTTGATAAGATATTGAAGAAGTTCAATATGGATCAGTCCAAGAAAGGGTTCTTGCCTCTATTGCAGGGTGTGAAATTGGTCTATTATGTATGCCATGATGTGTACCAGACCTGATGTAAACCTTGCCGTAAGTTTGGTAGGAAGGTACCAAAGTAATCTCGGCATGGAACACTGGACAGCGGTCAAGAATATCCTGAAGTACCTGAAAAGGACTAAGGATATGTTTCTCGTTTATGGAGGTGAAGAAGAGCTTGTCGTAAAGGGTTACATCGATGCTAGCTTCGACACAGATCTGGATGACTCCAAGTCACAAACCGGATACGTGTATATTTTGAATGGTGGGGCAGTAAGCTGGTGCAGTTGCAAGCAAAGCATCGTGGCGGGATCTACATCTAAAGCGGAGTACATGGCCGCCTCGGAGATAGCACATGAAGCAATATGGATGAAGGAGCTCATTACTGGCCTAGGAGTTATTCCCAATGAGTCGGGCCCGATGACTCTCTTCTACGACAACACTGGAGCTATTGCCCTTGCCAAGGAGCCCAGGTTTCACAAGAAGACCAGACACATCAAGCGTCGCTTCAACTCCATTCGTAAAAATGTTCAAGATGGAGACATAGATATTTGTAAAGTGCATACGGATCTGAATGTCGCATATCCGTTGACTAAACCTCTTCCGCGAGCAAAACATGATCAACACCATAACTCTATGGGTGTTCGATTCATCACAATGTAACTAGATTATTGACTCTAGTGCAAGTGGGAGACTGTTGGAAATATGCCCTAGAGGCAATAACAAAATGGTTATTATTATATTTCCTTGTCCATGATAATTGTCTATTATTCATGCTATAATTGTATTGATCGGAAACCGTAATACATGCGTGAATACATAGACCACAACAAGTCCCTAGTGAGCCTCTAGTTGACTAGCTCGTTGATCAACAGATGGTCATGGTTTCCTGACCATGGACATTGGATGTCATTTATAACTGGATCACATCATTGGGAGAATGATGTGATGGACAAGACCCAATCCTAAGCATAGCACAAGATCGTGTAGTTCATTTTGCTAGAGCTTTTCTAATGTCAAGTATCATTTCCTTAGACCATGAGATTGTGTAACTCCCGGATACCGTAGGAGTGCTTTGGGTGTACCAAACATCACAACGTAACTGGGTGAATATAAAGGTGCACTATAGGTATCTCCGAAAGTGTCTGTTGGGTTGGCATGAATCGAGACTGGGATTTGTCACTCTGTATGATGGAGAGGTATCTCTGGGCCCACTCGGTAATGCATCATCCTAATGAGCTCAATGTGACTAAGTAGTTGGTCACGGGATCATGCATTACGGAACGAGTAAACTGACTTGCCGGTAACGAGATTGAACGAGGTATTGGAATACCGATGATCGAATCTAGGGCAAGTAATGTACCGATTGACAAAGGGAATTGTATACAGGATTGCTTGAATCCTTGACATCATTGTTCATACGATGAGATCATCGTGGAACATGTGGGATCCAACATGGGTATCCAGATCACGCTGTTGGTTATTGGCCGGAGAGCTGTCTCGGTCATGTCTGCGTGATTCCCGAACCCGTAGGGTCTACACACTTAAGGTTCGATGACGCTAGGGTTATAAGGAAGATTTGTATGTGATTACCGAATGTTGTTCGGAGTCCCGGATGAGATCCCGGACGTCACAAGGAGTTCCAGAATGGTCCGGAGGTGAAGATTTATATATGGGAAGTTGTCATACGGTCACTGAAAATATTCGGGGGCATAGCGGTATTGTACCGGGGCCACCGGAGGGGTTCCGGGGGTCCACCGGGTGGGGCAACCTGTCCCGGAGGAACTCATGGGCTGTAGAGAGAAGGGAACCAGCCCCTTGGAGCGCTGGGCGCAACCCCCCCTAGGGCCCATGCGCCTAGGGTTGGGGGAACCCTAAGGGGGGCGCCCCCCTTGCTTGGGGGGCAAGCCCCCTCCCCCCTGGCCGCCGCACCCCTCTAGATCCCATCTAGAGGGGCCAGCCCCCCTTTCCCCTTCTCCTATAATAGATGGGCTGCTGTACCACATTCAAGGTGCAGATCCTCCCCTCCCCAACACCTCTCCTCCTCCGCAAGTGCTTGGCGAAGCCCTGCCGGAGAACTGCCACTCCATCACCACCACGCCGTCGTGCTGCTGTTGGAGCCCTCTTCCTCAACCTCTCCCTCATTGCTAGATCAAGGCGCGGGAGACGTCACCGGGCTGCACGTGTGTTGAACGCGGAGGTGCCGTTGTTCGGTGCTAAGATCGGAATCCACTGCGATATGAATCGCTTCGAGTACAACTCCTTCATCCGCGTTCTTGCAACGCTTCCGTCTCGCGATCTTCAAGTGTATGAAGATGCACTCCCCTCTCTCTCGTTGCTAGTTACTCCATAGATTGATCTTGGTGATGCATAGGAAATTTTTTAATTTCTACAACGATCCCCAACAATAAGTACCCTAACTATTACAAAGATTACCTCCGGTTTGTTCGAAGCGACAATTTCTAGATATATAAGTCTGGAAAGTCACTTCAGAAGAAAGTGATGACAGTGAAGCCTATCACATGCCAGTGTGGGATCTTTGGGTGTGAAAAATTTTCTTCGCATGTGTCCCTTTGTGCCGTAACCATGGACAATCTTCATCATCTAACTGGATGCTCGGATCAATATTCACTTTGAATGGGGCAATTTCATCAAACTTTTCATAATCTTCTGACATGTCTGTCTTGTCATCCACTCCCACGATGTTTCTTTTCCCTGAAAGAACTATGTGGCACTTTGGCTCATCGTATGATCCATTTGCTTCCTTAGCTTTTCTTTTTATCGGCCTGGTAGACATGTCTTTCACATAGAAAACCTGTGCCACATCATTGGCTAGGACGAATGGTTCATCTGCATACACAAGATTGTTGAGATCCACTATTGTCATTCCGTACTGCGGGTCTTCCTTTACCCCGGCTCGTGTCATATTGACCCATTTGCGCCGAAACAAAGGGACCTTCAAACCACCTCCATAGTTAAATTCCCATATGTCCTCTATGTAACCATAATATGTTTCCTTTCCCGTCTTGGTTGTTGCATCAAAGCAGACACCATTATTTTGGTTGGTGCTCTTCTTATCGTGGGCGATCGTGTAAAATGTATTCTCATTTATATCGTATCCTTTGAAAGTCATTATATTCGAAGATGGTAACTGGTACAGCAAGTACATGTCATCTTCAAAATCGCCATCATGCATGGCACGTGTCTGCAACCAACCGGCGAAAGTCCTCGTTTGTTCACGTGTAATCCAGTCATCAAACTGCTCCAGGTGTTTGGAGTGTAGAAAATTCTTGTGTTCCTCCATATATGGAGCCACCAAGGCGGAATTCTGTAGAACTGTGTAGTGTGCTTCAGTGAGAGAATGTCCGTCCATACATATTATTTTATCCCCTCCTAGCGTGACTTTTCCATCCAGTCTGCCCTTATGCCGCGATTTAGGAACACCAATTGGCTTAAGGTCAGGAATAAAGTCAATACAAAACTCAATGACCTCCTCATTTTCATGGCCCTTCGAGATGCTTCCTTCTGGCCTAGAATGGTTATGAACATATTTCTTCAAGACTCCCATGAACCTCTCAAAGGGGAACATATTGTGTAGAAATACATGACCAAAACATTAATCTCTTCACAAAGGTGAACTAGGACGTGCGTCATGATGTTGAAGGAGGATGGTGGGAACACCAACTCGAAACTAACAAGACATTGCACCAAATCATTCTGTAACCTTGGTATGATTTCTGGATCGATTACCTTCTGAGAGATTGCATTGAGGAATGCACATAGCTTCACAATGGCTAATTGAACGTTTTCCGGTAGAAGCCCCTTCAATGCAACCGGAAGCAGTTGCGTCATAATCACGTGGCAGTCATGAGACTTTAGGTTCTGAAACTTTTTCTCTGCCATATTTATTATTCCCTTTATATTCAACGAGAAGCGAGACGGTACCTTCATACTGAGCAGGCATTCAAAGAAGATTTCCTTCTCTTCTATGGTAAGAGCGTAGCTGGCCTAACCCTGATGTATGCCATCTTTTCTGTGCATACGTTGCTGGTCCTCCCGTGCCTCCGGTGTATCTTTTGTCTTCCCATACATGCCCAAGAAGCCAAGCAGGGTCACGCAAAGATTCTTTGTCACGTGCATCACGTCAATTGCGGAGCAGACCTCTAGGTCTTTCCAATAGGGCAGGTCCCAAAATATAGATTTCTTCTTCCAAATGGGTGCGCGTCCATCAGCGTCCTTCGGAACAGGTTGTCCGCCAGGACCCTTTCCAAAGATTACCTTCAAATCCTTGACCATATCATGTACATCAGTACCAGTACGGTGGTGAGGCTTCGTCCGGTGATCTGCCTCACCTTTGAAGTGCTTACCTTTCTTTCTTACGGGATGCCTGCTCGGAAGAAATCGACAATGTCCCAGGTACACATTCTTCCTACAACTATCCAAATATATACTGTCGGTATCATCCAAACAGTGCATGCATCCGCGGTATCCCTTGTTTGTCTGTCATGAAAGGTTACTGAGAGCAGGCCAATCATTGATGGTCACGAACAGTAACGCCTTTAGGTCAAATTCTTCCTGTTTGTGCTCATCCCACGCACGTATACCTTTTCCATTCCACAGCTGTAATAGTTCTTCAACTAATGGCCTTAGGTACACATCAATGTCGTTGCCGGGTTGCTTAGGGCCTTGGATGAGCACTGGCATCATAATGAAATTCCGCTTCATGCACAACCAAGGAGGAAGGTTATACAAACATTGAGTCACATGCCACGTGCTATGGTTGCTTCTCTGCTCCCAAAAGGATTCATTCCATCTGCGCTTAGACCAAACCATACGTTCCTTTGGGTCACCTGCAAACTTCTCCCTGTACTTTCTCTTGATTTTTCTCCACTGCGACCCGTCAGCGGGTACTCTCAACTTTCCGTCTTTCTTACGGTCTTCTCCGTGCCATCGCATCGCCTTCGCATGCTCTTTCTTTTGGAACAAACTTTTCATCCGTGGTATTACCACCACATCACCTTCGCAGGAATCTTCTTCCTGGGGCGCTCTCCCTCGACATCACCAGGGTCATCGCGGCTGATCTTATAACGCAATGCACCGCATATCGGGCACGCGTTCAAATCCTCGTACTCACCGTGGTAGAGGATGCAGTCATTAGGGCATGCATGTATCTTCTGCACCTCTAAACCTAGAGGGCAGACAGCCTTCTACGCTTTGTACGTACTCTCGGCCAATTTGTTGTCCTTTGAAAGCATATTCTTTATCATTACCAGCAACTTTCCAAATCCCTTGTCAGATAGACCATTATCTGCCTTCCATTGCTGCAATTCTAGTGTGGTGCCCAGCTTTTTCTTGTCACCTTCGCAATTCGGGTACAACAATTTCTTGTGATATCCTCTAACATGCGCTGCAACTTCTTCTTCTCATTTTCACTTGCGCAGTTTCTCTTTGCATCGGCAATGGCCCGACCTAGATCATCGGCGGGCTCATCTGATACCTCTTCTTCAGCTTCTTCCCACATGGCCAGCTAAGCTTCTTCCCCCATTGTTGTATGATCGTATTCAGGGAACTCATGGCCAGGATAGCTATCGTCGTCCTCTTCTTCTTCATTGTCTTCCATCATAACCCCTCTTTCTTCGTTCTTGGTCCAAACATTATAGTGGGGCATGAAACCGGACTCAAACAGGTGGACGTGAATGGTTCTTGAGTTATAGTAATTTTGACCATTCTTACAGCCAGCACATGGACAAGGCATAAAACCATCTGCTCGCTTGTTTGCCTGAGCGGCAATCAGAAAAGTATGCACGCCATCAATGCTCTGGGAGAGCATCGGCCATCGTACATACATTGCCGGCGCATCTTCATTACGCACCACCAAATAGACCAAATTAATACAAGTTCATACATAAAGTTCATATACAACACTTTAATGCAACATACAAATAACTCTCTAGCTAAAGAATTTAAATGCAACAACAAATACGATCAAGATCGCAACTAAGGTAACAATTGATCCAACAACATAATGATACCAAGCCACACTATCAATGGCATATTTTTTAGTCATTCTAATCTTCAACCGCATTTTCTCCATCTTGATCTTGTGATCATAGACGACATCGGCAACATGCAACTCCAATTCCATCTTCTCCCCCTCAATTCTTTTCAATTTTTCTTTCAAATACTCGTTCTCTCTTTCAACTAAATTTAACCTCTCGACAATAGGGTTGGTTGGAATTTTTGGTTCACATACCTCCTAGATAAAAATATGTATGTCAACTTGATGGGCACAATTTGTCATAAACACGAAATGCAACAAATAGTTTTAAAAGAGAATATACCACATCCGAATCATAACACGGACGAGGGCCGACGGGGACGGATATCAAAACCAGGGCACTATGTATAACAAACAACGTACGGGTAAGATAATTATACAAGTAACTATATATCTAAATCACACAAATAAGATTTTTTATATAAGAAAGATAAGAACAAGAGGCTCACCACAAGGTGGTGCCAGCGACGGGTCGGTGCGGACGATCGACGGTGGTTACGACGGAGACGGGAAGACACTAAGTAAACCACACCTACATATGCAAACTAAGAGTTATTTTAAGCTCAAATTGCATATAAATCAAATATACTACCACATATAATTCCTCCCAAATTACTAAAACCCACAAATTAATCACTATATAAAGCATTGCAAGAGCTAATCTAGCAGTAAGAGATGAAAGGACAAAGTTGCTAACCTTTGTGATCACTTGAATGGATGGGGGCCTTCAAATCTTGACAAAATTTGGGCAAAATATGTGATGAGCTCAAGGGGAGAAGAGGAAGAACACAGAGGAGGAGAGGGGAAAGGGGGGAGAACAGAGCTAGCTGAACGAAGGGTTTATATGCAGGATGACCTATAGTACCTGTTCGTGGCAAGAACCGGTACTAAAGGTGCTAGACGGGCCCCAGTCTGACAACATCCTGCCACCACACCCTTTAGTACCGGTTCGTGCCAGGTGCTAGACGGGCCCCAGTCTGACAACATCCTGCCACCACACCCTTTAGTACCGGTTCGTGGCACGAACCGGTGCTAAAGGTTCCGCACGAACCGGTACTAAAGGGAGCGGCCTGCCTAGCCGTTGGAACCGGCACTAATGGTCATATTAGTGCCGGCTCAATTTCAAACCGGGACTAATGAGCTGCACATTAGGCCCTTTTTCTACCAGTGGAGCTCACCCAAGGAGCGGAAGCACAAAAGAGGAGGAAGAGCATTCGCACGGGTTCATATACACAAGAGGAGGACAAGTTGATTTGCCAATGTTGGATGGATATTAGCCAAGATCCGAGGACGGGCGCGCAACAAAAGGGCCTAGTTTTTTGGACAAGAGTCCACAAAACTTTCCATGAAAGGAAGATGTTTGAGCCCTACCAAATCACAAGCAACTGTGGCATCACCTCAATTCAAAAGAGGTGGTTGTTCATCCAACAAGAGTGCAACAAGTATTGCGCCACATTTGAGAGCGTTGAAGCACGACCTGTGAGTGGGCTTGGCGTTGGGGACATGGTATGCTCTCCTCATCCTAGTCCTCTCCTTGCTACGGCCATGAGACTTCGGCCTTGTATATGTTTGCATGTCCAATTCTTGTTGATCTTGTGGTGTGCATTTCAATCTTTGGAAGCATTCAAGGCCCGGCACAATGACAAGCCATTCACTCTTACGCATTGTTGGACGATCATCAATAATTTCCCTAAGTTCAATGATCAGTATCGTGAACTTCAAAGTAAGAGAGGCAAGAAGACGACCAAGTTCGCCGGAGGTGGAGATGGCGAGGCGTTGAAGAGGACGAGGGGCAAGACCAACTCCAAGGTGGACGACATACGTGATGCCTCATCCATGGCCTTGCATGAGACGTTGCATGGCATGATGTCTCAAAAGGATGTGAGGGACGAGAAGAAGCGGTAAAGCAAGGACGAGCAAATGAAGCAATACCTAGAGCTTCAAAGGAAGAAGCTTGAGATGGAGGAGGCGGCCAAGAGACGGGAGATCAACATGGAGGAGGCGGCCCGGCAAAGGCAGCTCGACATCGAGGTCGCCAACGTCAAGGCCAGGCAGAGGCAGCTCTACATCGAGGCCACCAATGCCGCAACCAAAGCGAAGAAGGTGGCCCGACTTGAGCAAGATGAACGACAAGACGAGGAGCTGGTTCGAGGCCAGTCAGAAGGAGATGTTCGACGCCGACGGCCTGAACTAGGTCGTCCGATCGGCTGTGGTCGTTCCTTTTAAGGAGGTTGGCATGGGTGCCGCCCGCTGGGCCGCTAGCTGTGTGCCGGCGAGAAACTGATCCATTTTGGAGGCTGGCTGTGTTGCCGGCCGCTGGCTATGTTGTCGGCTAACAAAACTATTCATTTTGGAGGCTGGTTGTGTTGCTAGCGAGGATGTGTAGGCCGGTGGCTTTGTTGCCGGCGTGAACTAGGGCCACTGGCGTGAACTAGTCCGCTGGTATTTGAAACGTTATTGTTTGAAATGGAAGCGGACAGGATGGGGGCCAAAGGATGCGGCCGTGCGCTGGGCGTACGGTCACCCCATTCTAGGACAGGCCCAGACACGACCCCATCGCCCTACCCAAATGGACAGAATCCCGGCAAAACAGACGTCCGTTTGGGATCGCGCGGTGGAGTTGGCCTAATGATATATAGGTATCCCTGGGTCGCCTGATGCTGCAGCAGTGGGGGGGCCCGGCTTATGGTTAACGGTCGATTTGGTGGTCACTCATTAGTGGGTGTGGGTTGATGATAGTGGGACGGTTCAGAGCTCAGGCCAGGCCAGACGGGATGCATGCTATGCTAGCCAGATCAATCGATTCGTTCGTACACAGTGATTTTTACGTGGTTTTCTCCAAACCACGTACGTACCGCTGTCTGCTCCGGAGCTATCAGGTCGTCGTTCTCGGTTACCGACCAGGCATGCGATTGTGATAATCTAGGACTATCTACACGTACTAGGAAGCACTTGATAATATCCAGGGGAGGAGTTTTTGCTTTTTAAGAAAAGACAGTGGCAACAGTGCTCACAACTAAATGGACAGGGTAACCAACGAGGCCTATCCAATTTGCTGCTTGACGCTGGAGCTGGTAATGGTTAATTAAGAAAAAAGTTGCATGTATGTATGCCTATGGGTCGGTACGCTTGACGCATCAGAGGTGCAGGGCCGTTGCGTGTCAAATGTCCGGTAGTGGCCGTCAGCCTTGGGCAGACACCGACCACTCCTGGCCGGTTTCTCCACAGTGTATATGCAGGGGAAATTCCAGCACATTTCATGTTGACACGAGAATAAAATGACATGACATAATCATTCTCAACATATGCCAAGCACTTTTTTCTTTAAGTTTTGATTGATATTATAGTGTCACTGGTGTTTTTAAATAAGTACTGCGGTTCCAGTGCGGAAAAAGTCCAAAATAAACCCTGAACTCGTAGACCCTAGCTAAACCGAATCTCAACTCCTAATGCCGGTAATCAGCACTCTCAACTCTCTAATCCCGACCCTGCAGTCGATTTGCGCAGGAAAACGCTGACGTTGCATAGTCAACCGGGATTCTTCTGTCGGGTGGGCCAGTTGACCGTTGCGCGCGCGGGTGGATATATCCCGATCCAAATCGATTGGGGAATTCCTCAGCACTGTTAGGGTTAGTTCGGCGACGGCGAGGGAGAGAGGAGTGGGCGATTTGTGCGGCGCCGGCAGCGGCGGACACTGCGATGTCGTGGTCATTAGGCGGTTCTTCTGCTCCTGGATTCCGGCGAGCGTCAGGAAGGAGGGACACATATGCGAGGTCACCGGTGCGCTACCGAGAGGACCCTATGGCGTACGAGCCGGCGAAGTTATGCCACTGCACTCCATGGCGGAAAGCACCGAGATGGTTTTCTTGGAGCCGTCAGAACACGGGGAGGAGGTATTACGCGTGCGTCAATGCAATGGTTAGCCCCAATTTTTCTGCTCATTCTTCTGTTCTTCCTCATCTGCTCAATCTGATTTATTTATTTTGTTCAATTGCATAGCATGGTGGTTGTGGGTATGCTGAATGGCATGATGATCCGTTGCCAAAGTTTTTTAGTGATTTAATTGGAGATGAGGTGCGGAGGTTGAATGGTGGAGGTACTGTGCTCGAACTGAAGATGCATTTGGAGCCGTGGCTATGCGTGAAGATGAAGCGGGAAGTGAAATGCTGGCTATGTCTCTGCAAGAGCAGCCGAGGTTGAAGAATGCATAAATGGATGCAATGAAGAGCAAGTATATGCATGTGATATTTGTCTTGATTGTCTTTGTGCTTGGTTTAGTGCTAGGGAAATTCATAGTGAACTGAATGTCAAGTTGCCGTGATCTCACAAGTGTATGCATTGTGCAATGTATGGATCTTGTGTGCAATCCAAGTATGATCTTTCAAGTTGTGGAACTCTGTTTGAAATGCAATGTATGGAATGAAATTTATGATCTAGCAGTCAATTGCAACCAAGTTATATATTCCTTTTCCGATCATTGGAATGTACACAATATAAGATAGCATTTGCATTTCCTACCATTTGGAATGTCTGCAATGTAAATAGATAGCATTTGGAAACAACATCATAAGAAAATTATAGCAAATATCTCTGACATTATAAGTAGATAGCATCTGCAACATGAAATCCATGTTTGCAAATAGATTATAAAAGCTAGGACCATAGCATTAATATCTCTGGCATTGCAAAAGATTTATGTTGCAACACAGCCTTAATGTTTGCAACAAATGAAACTAGGCAAGATTACACATTGCCACTAGCAGTAAAGTACTTGTAGCTAGGAATAGATGATGTAGGAGCTCTCTTTCTCTCATAGCCAGTAGATGGCCCAGGTTGTGCACTTGTTTGGCCAGCTCTTGCTCCTGGGGGCTTAAATGCAGATGCTCTTGTTTGGCCAGTGGTTGGTGCAGATGCTCTTTCTTGGGCAATAGCTGTTGCAAAAGTTCTTGCTGGGGTAGTAGCTGGTGCAAATGTTGTTGTTGGGGCAGTAGCGGGTGCAGATGCTCTTCCTGCGGCAGTAGCTGGTGCAGATGCTCTTCCTGGGGTAGTAGCTGGTGCAGATGATGTAGGGGCAGGACTGGCACTAGCTCCAGTTTGCTACATGTCAAAATATTTGAAGTGATGTTAACTTAAACACTTCCGCTTCGGTACAACCCCCCTAAACACATCAACGGAGGAGATTTATCCATACCCCTTCATAAGAAAGGGTAGGATGGTATTTTCTTAATTTTTTGAGTGGTTGATTTTTTTTAATACGTCGACCATCCACCAAAGTTTATATGTCGTACGCCTACTGGGCCGGCCCATTAGTGACCGATGTAGAGAGTGCAGCCGTTCATGGGTGGTAAAAATTTATAGAGTAAGTACATGCACTTAATAGGAATTGATCCATGGACCTCTTGCACATGAGGGTGAGTGGCTCACCAGTTCATATGATTAGTGTCTGTAAAAAAATTGAAGTGTACACTCTTAAGAGTTATGTTGTCCGGATTTATTGTGTCTACCCGTAGTATTGCCAAAACGAAGGCACATCAGGGTCGATTTTTTATTTTGAATCTGCCCAATTAGTGAGCAGGATTGAATGGTTTTAACTACCATAAATTAATTGTCAAACCTCCTCGCATCCATCAACGCTCCCACATGCATTGCTGCACCACACGCATATATTGGTTGCATGGCACATGGGCCATGGGCCAATCAGAGGGCAACTTTCTCTTAACAGCTTGAAATTAATTTTCATCGATTAACAAATTGGCTATTAATTTAGGCATAGGGAATAGCAACCGGCCTTACAAAAGTCGACTTCCTCTAACCTAAAAATCCTGGACATAGGTAACACCAACATAGAATCCGGACACATTTCCAAATTTTTCGAACATTTGTTGGAAATTGTGAATAATTTTTAATAATCAAATAATATTTGAAAATACAACAATTTTGTGAACAACTTGAACACATTTTGAAAATATCATTTTCCTAAAAAAGCATAAACATTGTTTGACAAACTTGAACAACATTTCCTAAAAGCATGAACAATTTTGAAATTTTAAAGAGATATGTTATTTCAAAATGTTGAACATTTTAGGAAGAACATTTTGAACAATTTCAAAGAGATATGAGGAGCGTGCAAACTTAGGAACTAACATTTTGAAAGATTTTTTAATACAACTTGAACACTTTTCTTTTTGGCTTATGTGGCAAATGTAAGTTTGTGAATTTTCTGACCGGCAGTGTTTTCCGACACCGTATGCAAGTTATGTCACGTCCGGCCATTTATCAGCCATTATTCACCAAGAAAACTACAGAAAGTTCAAGAATTGTCAAAAACTCAAACAACTTGGCATCTTGCCTTGAATTGGTCATATAAGCTCATGGAAAAAAATTGGGTTCATTTGACGATGCCGGAAAAAACATGCTCGCATACGGACCATCTGGCCTACTCGGATACCATATGTTGAACATGGTCTATTTTTGGACATAGATGAAATGACCCCATTCTTTCCAAAATATGGCATGCGCATGGTATGCATCCCTGCCAGGTTTGAAGGATATCCGACACATTACGCAAGATGCGTCACGTCCGGCCATTTATCGGCCATTTTTCACCAAGAAGGCACCAGAAAATACAAAAATGTCGAAAACCAATGCATGGTGCCTCAGATTGGTCATACAAGGACATGAAATTATTTTGGAGCCATTTCAAGGATGTCGAGAAATAACGTGCGCAGACAAAGCAGTCTCGCTTCCCGTACACCCTCCACTGAACATGGTCTAGTTTTGGACATTCTTAAAATGACACCAAGTTTTGCTAGTAGGTGGGCGTTCCTATGATAGATATTCATGCCAGATTTGAACTACTTTCGACACTGTATGCAAGTTGTGTCAATGTTCGGCCATTTATCTCACTTTTTCACCAAGAAAACTTTAGAAAATGCAAGAATTATCGAAAAATCAAACAACTTGGCATGGTACCTTGAATTGGTCATATAATCTCAAGGAAAATTTGGGATCATTTGATGGATGCATGAAAAAAACGCTCTCAAACGGACTCTTCAAGCATACGCAAACACCTTCATTGACACATGGTCTATTTTTGTACATGCATGAAATGATCTCAACTTTTGCCCATGATAGGCATGCATGCCAGGTTTGAACGATTTCTGACACAACATGCAAGCTGCGTCATGTCCAGTCATATATCGGCCATTTTTCGCCTAGAAAACACTAGAAAATGTAGAAGTTGTCAAAAACTCAAACAACTTGGCATGGTGCCTTGAATTGTTTATATAAGCTCATGGAAAAATTTATTTATGTAAAAAAAATGAGAACCATAATTTGAAACGTTTGCTTAAAACTGTTATTTTGGTATTCCAAAAAATATTTCAATTTTTTATATATTTCAAAAAGAATTATAAAGTTCAAAAGGGAGACAATGAATTAACAGAAAAAGGGAAGAATAAAAAAATAGGAGGAAAAAAACCTTTAAGCCTCGGACCAACTAGGCGACAGTATCGCTCCTGTCTGGCGCCTATTGGGAATTTCTAAAGCAGATTGCAATTTTACAAATTGTTCACGTTTGCAAAAGATATCCATGTTATTAAAATTCTGTTCAAATTTCAAAAAATGCTCGCATTTTCATATTTTGTTCGTTTAAAAAAATATTCAGGAATATTAAAAATTTCGTGATTTAAAAAGATCAGAAGTTTATAAAATTGTCCTATTGTCAATTTTTTTCACAAATTAAAAAAATCAATATTTGGAAAAGTGTTCCTGCATCCAAAAAAGTACACACATCCAGAAAATGTTTGCTTTTTCTAAATTTGGTCAAAGTTTTATAAAATGTTTGTGTTCTTGTTAAAATTCATGTTTTTGTAGATAATTTTGAATTTTTAAATTTATTTTTATTTAATAAACAGTCCACATTTTTTAAAGAAATTTAAGCAATCCCGAAAATTCTACAAAATTTTCAAAAATTGTTCAATTTTTTCAAAAAAGTTTGGATTTTTATAAATTATTTGCTTTCCAAGAAATATTCAACATTTCCAAGTTGTTCACTTTTTTTTCAAGAAAAGTTTTGTTTTTTATCAGAAATGTTTATATATATATATATATATATATATATATATATATATATATATGTTTTATTTGTTCTTATAGAATACGCGCTGTAGGAAATCAAAAGTAGCCGCTAGGTCGTGTGGTAGGCAGCCCGTCCAAAGAGTGCGAGGATCAAACTGAATACGGTGTATCAAAAGTCCTTTATACGTTTTGTGAGGTGGGTTGTACCGAAGCGGTTGTATAACTTAAATCGTTTAAAATGCAGAAATGCATGGAAAAAATAAAATTCACCTTTGTTGTGTCCCTTTTTTTAGTCTTCTTAAGGTGTGCATTCTTCTTCTTGCCTCTCTATGGGTTTTGCTTGCAACCTTATCTACTGGGTCCAGCAGTGCCACACATTGAGCAAAAAATTACAGTGCCATGCTTGGTCATTTTTTTTGCTAGTCTTATGTTTCTCAGTTTTCTTCTCTCCTTCTATCATTATTCTTAGGCCTGCCTGGCATACTATCTGGTATGGTTGCATATCATGGAGCTTGAGGCCTAGGTTTCTCAGAAACTGGCCACATTTCCTCACCTTCCACAAGCATCAAACAATGTTCATAAATTTTGTTCAAAACTTCAACAAAATAACAAGGGGCAATGAAATCTTCCGCATTTTTTCCACACTTGTAGATAGCTGTTATTGTATGGGAACAAGGTAGGCCTGCTAGCTGGAAGTAGTCACATGAACATGTCATGTTCTCAAGACTCACTATGTACTGCCTTTTTCTCCTAGTGACAAGTTTCACCTCAAATCCATCTTTTCTATTCCAAAGTACTTCCATGAATTGGGTCCTTGCTATGCTGCTCTTCAATTTCTTGAATGCACTTGGACATATTTTTCCATGGAAGTTCTGACCTTTTTCCCTTTGTTCCTGAATTCTAACCATAACCTTTTTCCTTGTTTTTTTCTTGCATTGAAATTATTGGATAAAACCTTGCTTCAACAATTGCATGATTGAAGGATTCACATAAATTATTAAAAAATCAACCGACTCACAATTGGATCCCACTGAAAAAAAGCCCTTGCCCAGTGCACTGGCTCTGTTCTCATGATGTCTTTTGCACCATCTGGTGTTTCTTGGGCAAGCTTAGCTTTATAGTAGTTGAAGTCCTCCTTGTTTGCTGCTTTGGCAACTGTCCAGAACTTCTTCTGCCACTCATGTGCCCTATGCTTCTTCCTTCAGTTGGCATAGATATACCTAGCACACATTTTGTGCTCTGCATTTGGCAGATAATGCTTCATGGCATTTATCAGTCCCTTCTGCTGATCTGAAATGAACACCTAGCCAGCTCCATTGTCATTAATGTCAAGATCTTTAATATATAAGCAGGCCAATAAACACTTTCCATGTATCATTTGTTTCCCTCTCAACAACTGCCCATTCCACTGGATACTTTTGATTGTTTGCATCTGTTGCAACATCACACAATAGCTCTCCTTTGACAGCACCTTTAAAAAACAACCATCTAAACCAATCACTTTCCTGCACGCAGTCTTGAATCCTAACTTTAGTGCATTAAAGCAGACATAGAAACTCTGAAATATGTTCTGTTTCATGTTTGTTGGATCCAAACAGACTACAACAGTGCTCCAGAATTACTTCTAAGTAGCTCCAGATGATAATCAAAAACCCTGGTGTATTCATTCTTAATTCCAGCCCTTAACTTGTCCATAACAAGCTTCTTTGCATGCTTGCACTTAGAAGTTGATACATCAGCAAACATGTCCTGAAGAACTGTTGCTTTCATGCTCTCAATTTTCCACATTGGATTAGCTAAAATGAAGTGCTCATATCTTTCAGCAATAACCTTAGCTGTCACAAGTCTGTTCTCCCTGTTTTGTGCACAGTGGTGCTCATCAGTAGGTGTTATGATTTGAAACCTGCTTGTTCTTGAGGTTTTGGATCCATAAATAAGCCAAGGGCAGCCAGGCCATCCACACTTAGACCTAACTCTGTTACTCTTTGACTTCAAGAACACAATGCTTTTTTTGTCACAATTCTATATTTCTTCAATGCTTTCACAAGTTGATTCTTGCTCCTGAATACCCACTACAAGAAATATGTCAACTAGTGACCTTCTGTCAGTGACCCTGGAAGAATTGGTCATAGATCTATGACCATTTAAGACCAATTGGTCAAAAGATGTTCGGGGGGCTCCAAACCCTAAACCATTGCGACCATTTTGGTCAGAAAGGTCATAATTTCCTTACAAGAAATGGTCATAAAGCGAACAGTGCTGGTCCGCTGCCTTATTTCTAGTTGTTAACGACTAATATAGATGGCCATAGCCTTGTAGATTGTGGTGGGTTGTGATGACTAGGCGCCATCTCATCAGTTTTGCCTATGTGTCATGTCCATGTGTCAATTTTTGCCCTAGGTTGTGAAGCAACCTATATTTCTGTTATTCCAAAAATTTCCAAAAATTCTCATAATTTGTTTGGATCATATCTTCATCAAATATGTCAAAAACCTTCCTTGTCTAGTTCAAAAATAACTCAACAATATTCATTTTCCTATTCTGTTTAGAGCAGCACTTTGTGAAGGAAGTACCACTTTGGCATGTGCAAATGGTATCCATTTTTTACAGTGCTTTCCTATGCCCAAATAACCATCCTCCACCAAATGCCAGCTCAATCCTTTCATTATGCCCAGCTTCAACATTCATATTTATGTCCAGTGTTGTACTTTGCAAAGCAAGTACCACCTAGGCTCCTCCTTTTGAGCTGAAAATTTGTGAAGACGGTCTTCTTAGTAACTGGTCATCCTCAGCCAAAACTTACGCCCATTAGCCATGTGCATTTCCCGTACCGCTAATCAAACACTTGGCTGCTTATTCATGTTTGAGCATCGATCGGTCTCCTCGTGAGAATCTTATGTTGTGATTTTCTTCCTAGCACCTACCTGGGGAGTGCCCAACCCACTAGACATGCCTAGGCTGCCCAGAACACATGGAAACACCACGGTCACGCGGTGACCACGTGGCAGGCATGCGAGTTTACGCGCTCTAGAGTTGGGGCCCTCGGCCACCGTCCAAACCTTGACGTATCACCACCAAACCATTTATTTCTGATTAAATAGATACTTTTGTACTTAGAGATGATTTTTGGAAAAAATAAAGATCAAACTATGAGGCAGCCGCAATTCAAATTTGACCCGCTTCCTGCTGGATCGGCGGGAATTTGTCTTTTTCACCAGAGGTGGATCAAAAATTTTGACACCCAACCATTTTGTAAATTGTGCATTAAATATGGCCTAGTATTTTATAAAATTGATTAGGTCCAATTTTACAACAAATATATGGTAGGTCCTTGACAAAAAAAACTCATTTCGGGCACTCGGAAAATGGAAAATGTATTTTCCGTGCAAAGAAAATGAAAACTCCCTTAGGAAACATTGTTTTGAATTCCAAGATGCACCCTTGTGCACAATATTAGATCATTTGAACAAACTATGCCATGAATGTGGCCATAAGATTGATCATTTGGCTTGAAAGCCATGAATCTTCACGCATGATAGCTCATTTCTGAGAACACATTTTTATAATAATTTCCGTATTATAAGTTTATTATTTTTCCTGGAAACTTGGTCACATATAATGACACAATGCGAAGGTTTTCCATTTTTTTTGATTTTTTTTGAATTTTTTATGCCCGTTTCAAAATGCGGTCGAAACGGCGGGCTTGACCGTTCCTAGATAGTGGTTGAATCTTGGAATTTTTTTGGTGTTTCTCCGATTAAATAGATAATTTTGTACCTAGAAATGATTTTTGGAAAAAATAAAGATCAAACTATGAGGTAGCCGCAGTTCAAATTTTACCCGCTTCCTACTGGATCGGCGGGAATTTGTCTTTTTCACCAGAGGTGGATCAAAACTTTTGACACCCAACCATTTTGTCAATTGTGTATTAAATATGGACTAGTATTTTATAAAATTAATTTGGTCCGATTTTGTAACAAATATATGGTAGGTCCTTCACAAAGAAAACTCATTTCGGGCACTCGGAAAATGGAAAATGTATTTTCCGTGCAAAGAAAATAAAAACTCCCTTAGGCAACATTTTTTTGTATTCCAAGATGCACCCTTGTGCACAATATGAGATCATTTGAACAAACTATGCCATGAATGTGGCCATAAGATTGATTATTTGGCTTGAAAGCCATGAATCTTCACACATGATATCTCATTTCTGAGAAAACTTTTTTAAAATAATTTCCGTATTACAAGATTATTATTTTTCCTGGAAACTTGGTCACATATAATGACACAATGAGAAGGTTTTCCAATTTTTTGATTTTTTTTGAATTTTTTATGCCCATTTCAAAATGCGGTCAAAACAGCGGGCTTGATCGTTCCTAGCTAGTGGTTGAATCTTAGAATTTTTTTGGTGTTTCTCCGATTAAACAGATACTTTTGTACCTAGAAATGATTTTTGGAAAAAAAAAGATCAAACTATGAAGCAGCAACAGTTCAAATTTGACCCGCTTCCTGCTGGATCTGTGAAAATTTGTCTTTTTCACGAGAGGTGGATCGATACTTTCGACACCCAACCATTTTGTCAATTGTGCATTAAATATGGCCTAGTATTTTAGAAAATTGATGTGGTCAAATTTTGCAACAAATATATGGTAGGTCCTTCACAAGAAAACTCATTTTGAGCACTTGAAAAATGAAAAATGAATTTTTAGTCAACTACGACCAATTCTTTAGTCAACTACGACCTATTTAGAAGGTCATAACATCATTTGTGTGTACTGCATTTTGATTGGTCCATTGGCGCTTCACGCGGATCGTGCATGGAACACCGTCGGATGCTCGTGGATCTAACGGTAGTCCTCACCCCAAGCCCACGTAAGCCGAAACCCTAGCTCTACTGAGTCCTCGTGGACTTTTTTCATCCACCCCCCGCCTCCTTTCTTTCTCCCCTCGCTCTCTTCTCCTTCTTCTCTCCCCTCCCAATCCAATCCAAACCCTCTCGATCCAATCCAGGTCAACCGCCCCCTTACTCCTGTCACCACACCAACCTCGCCGCCGGCCCACCCCTGGTTTTAGCACAGGTGCAGCGGCGCGGTCCTGCCGTTGCGGGAAGGTGCGCCGGAAGCAGATGCGCAGCAGCGAGAATGCCGTCTCCACGCGCGTCGCCGCCATCATCGCCTCCAAGCGCCGCCGCAAGACCGGCAAGCGCCGCGGCTGCGAGGGCATGTGCTTCTCCCTCCCTTGCCCCGAAGACCCCTTCAACGAGCCGCACGGCAAGAAGCGCAAGACCGAAGACGTCGCCGACACCAACGACGACCTTAAGAAGAAAAGCAAGGGTTCCAAGAAGAAGGAGCGGGCCGGTGCGGGAGACTCCTCCACCGGCGCGGCGGCGCTGGGGGAGGTGGCGACGAGGAGGGGGTGCCACGAGTGGGTGGTGGACCACTACAGCAACCCGTGCAACATGGGGGCGTTCGACAAGGACGACGCCGACGTCGGCACCGGCCTCGTCGGCGCGCCCGCCTGCGGGGACGTCATGAAGATGCAGATCTGCGTCGACCAGGCCTCCGGCAGGATTGTCAACGCCCTGCTTCAAGACCTTCGGCTGCGGCTCCGCCATCGCATCCTCCTTCGTCGGTGAGCAAGCATACCGCCCCCTCGGTTTCCTTCCTCCGCTAGCATCTAGTCTTCTTTATATTTCTGTCACGTGTGCTTGTGTTCATGTTCTTCAGGCCTTAATTTTTAACACCGCACCAAATCACAATAATAAGAGCTTCATCTGAATCCATGTCATAAGAGCTTCATCTGAATCCATGTCCATGCGGTTTTTTTACCTTTTCATGTTGATATGTAAGCCCATCTAAAGGAGTTTGTCATTCATTCCTTACAATTGTCACGGAAATTAATTAGTTCGCATCTAACTATAGATATCTACAACTATCTGTATTTCACACATTCAGAAATTGACATGGTCGCCACCACCGACTGCGAGCGGGGATCCTGGTCCTCTCCCTCGTCGTCCTCGACGGCGGCATCACGGCTGGGCGCCATCTCCGTGCCCTGCATTGACGTCTCGATCAGCTTCACGGCCACGAGTCCTGCAACGACCTGTTCCTCGTCCACATCGGCTTCACCGTCGCCAACACCTGGAACCACGCCAAGGTACCCTACTCACCCTGCCCGCCTGCGCGCCAACTCGCTCGACTGCCACTAGCGATTGAGCTCGATGTATTGCTGCGGCTTTGACTGTTCGTCAATGGCCGGCCAGAAGCTGCGGTAGCAGTAAAAGCGCATGTGTCTGATGCCTAGAAGCAAGTAGTAAAGCTTGACATCTGAAGATGATGACACCAACACGAAGATGCTAGTTTCTCTGATGAGATGATGTTTCGACCATGAAGATGGTACTTTCTGCCAATCTTTCTAGTGCCTTAGTTTCTTGAATTGGGGAGCAAATAAAATAAGTACAGTAGATAGTTTTACTCTTCTTTGCGCTTAGCCATACTCTTGCATATCAATACCAGGCATTCCATTATAGGCTGATGTTCAGCTCAGTGATCTTAGCATGCGTATTTGGTTGCTACTAGTAGGAAATTTCTGCAATTAAAGTTAGCATCGGGCATCTTGTAGGCCATTGTCACCGAAAAAGCCGAATTTGTATGCTATAATAGACACCTGGTGAGGTAAACAATTGATTCTTGTTCATGCCACTTCCTGTTTTAGATGCTCAATGTGGTTACTACATGAGTTTGTTATGTTTAGTCAAAGTGTCTTGAAATGCTTGGGAATGGCTCGTCCTTCTGGACATGCGGTTAGTGTGAATCTGTTTTGGCAGCTAACATGCCTCGTCATTCTGACTACCTACTTGCTCACTTCATGGAACTTGAGAACATTCATGTTCTGTTTTATCCATTCTTACATTCTGGCATCTAGTACTTCAACGATCTCACAGTGGCGCCGTGGCGGTTTAGGAGATGCTTATCCTTGCAAAAAAAATTGAGCTCAGGCAATACTACTGTTTATATCTATCATTCAGTACTACTGTTTATATCTAATCAAGACCTTATGATTTGGGGATCATGTAATACCAGTGCTTATATGCTTTGCGCTGATGAAAAATATTTGACCATGGCGACAGGATGCTGCGATAGATGGCCTGAACAGCAAGACCCACATGAAGATCCTGCTGAAGTGGATGTGGGGCAGGATCATCAAGCTCTCGTGCATGCAACGAGGAGCTGCTCTTCACCTCGCCTCGCACAAGCGACGTCGTCAGGTTGCAAGAAAATATTCGTGTCTGCTCTTTCACTAGTGTCGACCCTTGCTTTCGTTGCTTATTAATACATGCATGCTCCACAACTAATACAGAAGATGCATTTCTTTCCCATCTAGTAGGTTCTGACTCGATGCAAACAAATAAAATAAAATTAGTAGGTGTTATATGCTGAACGATGCTAGCTGTTGTACCTATGTGATGTTGCTTGATTGATTGATGACTGCCTGTATGGTAGCTTTTGTATGCACTTGATATTTGCATGAGACTTGAGAGAACTTCTGAGAATACTGTGAGCGGTGGAACTGAAGTTTGCAATGAGACTTGATATTTGCAAAGCCGCTCCCAATGAGAGAGCAGAAGAACTGAAGTTTTCTCTAATATAGATTTCTCAAATCTCTCTCTGAACTTCTCTAATAAAAAATGGTGCTAACTGTTAAAGCTCTTCGTGGCGACATGTTTCTTTTACCAATACAATACTATATTAGCACTCAAGGACTGTTTGAGTGATAGGATGTTCATACTATTAGAGAAGTGAAATGATTAAGCTATTGCTTTCCCCAACAACAAAAAATAAACACGGCAGTTGAACAATGTGTATCCCTTCACTTGAAAGCCTATGAAACTTTCTATAGCAGCAGTGCAGCACACTTTATATATATGTATGAGGGTGGATACTTCAACTCTAGTTTACTTCCTAACTCATGCATATATATGATGGAAATTGTGCAGGTTCCATGGTGCCAAGTGGCCTCTGGCCATCTTGAACTGGGACTCCAGTAACAAGTAGATGTTGCTGCCGCACTCAATATTTTAAGTTTTTTTCTTTTTTGGGATGTTAATCACCCAGTTTCCCTGTTAATAACCTGAGAACACTTGCCTCCTCCCCAACCCTCGCCCCAGCCTGCCGCTGCCGGCTTGCCGCGTGGCTGTCGCCACAGCAGCTAATTAGATTTTTGGGACTCTGTTTCTATGCTTTGCTCGATAGCATTTTGGATATTGATTTGACACGCTTTATATAAAACGATTTATCTTGTACATTGCTCTGCCTAACTTGTATACATGAAACCATACTTGTCAAATATCGAGTATCACTGCTGAATAATAACGTCTTGTTTTCTGTTCACTGAATAACAATTCTTCTCTCTTTTTACCATTAGTCCATCTTATAGCCATCAATAAGAAAAACACTTATCTTCATATTAGGCTTATTATTTTCTTATCTGCAGTATTATAATGTACATATGCTTTTCTGTTCACTGAATCACAATTCTTCACTCTTTTTACCATCAATCCATCTTCTTACAGTTGCATGTTTTTTTTGGCTGTCCAGATGACCAAGACAAAGGAGGAAGCAGCTGCTCATCACTGAGGACAAGTAACTCCAGCAGGTTGACGCCGTAGATTTACAATGTACCTTCGATATGCCCATCCAGTTCTGTGATTTGTTTCTTGAAACCCAAAAAAACCCATGCCCATGTGGGAGCTGAACCATAGTTTTTTGCTTGTGGAAAATAATATCCTTGGCTGAATCGACTTGAGGCAGTTTCTTCAAAATTCTTGGAATTGCTTTGGTAGTTTCTTTCGGCGAGAAACTGTTTCGTACTGAAGTTTACTGGTACATGTGTGATTTGCTACTGTTGCTTTGTTTGGCTTGGGTTGGTTCCAGTAGGGAGATGTGCATGCACACTGGCAGCATGAGCTAGCAGCCATGATTGCTAGCCAGCCACCACCATGTAAATGTAATAAATGTGTGGCCTATCTAGTGTGCTGCTGATAGAAATATAGATGTGTGGCCTATCTAGTGTGCTGCTGATAATCTATTTTTACTTCACTTGGCAGGCACCATAATCTGTTTTTACCTCACTTTACTGTAGGAATAAATGTGTGGCCTATCTAGTGTGCTGCTGATAGAAATATAGATGGAAGATTAGTTGACCAGTTATGCAATCTATGATCCTTCATATATATTGTTGTTGTCTATGCGTGCTACAGCTTCATACATGTTTAATAAAATCTATCAAGCAGCTGTTGTCATGTCATGTTTGCTGTTGTGTATTGCCATTTCTATTTTGCTACTGAACACCTTCCAACTTAAATGTTGAATTGCCTTGTACACATAATTGTTTGTAATCTATGGGAAAGCCATTAATAGTCAGCTGACCTTGTGAATTGTATAAATATATCAAAATCTTGTGTTGTTAAATTGAGCTTATTGTCAATTCTTGCTTATAAGCTATGTTTGATGCTGCCTACAGGTTCTCATTCTTCTTTTTTTCATAGGTGAAGTATGAAGTGCGAAGTCGTGAAGCCTATCAGCAAGAGTAGCATATTATGTATTGTAATATCAGGCAGAGTGTAATATTAGTCAGAGTAGCATATAATGTATTGTAATATTTAGTGTTTGTTTTGGATGAATTTCATTCGCTCTATAGTCTGTTTGAAATATTGATTGTGTATATAACATCAATACTATGAAATGGAAACCTGACCAGGGGGACATATTTATGAAAATTGTTTGACAAATTTTGAAATTTCTGACGTGTAGGTCCAATTCTGATATCAGGATGACAAGTGGGACCAATCTGAGTAGTGGGACCAGCACAAAAATAATATGGCTGAAAATAGAAAATTAATAGTAACAGCCCAGAAAATGAAAATGTTGAATTGTTGGGCCAGGCCCATGTATCTGACCAGAATTAAAAAGAAAAATACCATTAAATGGTCTGAATTGTTGGGCTTGGCCCATATAGACACCGAATTGGACCGGACTGAATCTTATCAACGACCTTTTCAATTGGTCGCAATTTTGCCAGGTCAGATTACGACGTCGGACCCGACGTGGCTTGGGCAGACAACCAGTGACCAAAACAAAAGGTCATGGGTTCAATGACCTTTTGTTTTGGTCGTAAACGTCTACAACCTTATCCCGAAGAAGGTCGTTAATATTAGTTTACGACTGCCAGCTTTTAACCTTCTGTTTTTGGTCACAAAAAGGTCACAAATGAAAAACAATGACCATTCAGTGACCAATAGTCAAGGTCACAAGTTGACATATTTCTTGTAGTGACCATTGTCAATGCAAAGTGTGGAATTTGTGAGTCATTATTGTATCTTGGATATTGGCTCTTCCTCCTCACCATGTGCCCATCAGAATCTTCATCATAGGAATAATCCTCATCCGATGAGTCATAGCCCCACTATTTCTCCTCTCCCTCTAACTGATCTTGCACATTTTCAATTAAGTCAATAGGAATAGGAGCTGTTGAATCACCTGCAAGCCAACTCTTTGTATCTCTCATCCTCTTCTTAAATTTTCTACCATGCCTTCTGAGCTCAACAACCTCTGAATTTTCTCCACTGTCCTCGCTATGTGGTATGTACTCTATATCTTCTTTAGAATCACTAGCTGAAACTGCATTGTTGCTCCCAACACTAAAAAAAAGACACATCCGTGACATTTTGGGCCAAATGAATTTTTTTTCTGTCATACATATGACACTTCTATGACGTAATTGTGACAAAACCCGGTATCATCATAGATGTGGTGGGCTCCTACTTCTACGACAAAAAATTATGACAGAAAATGGGTTTTTTGTCCTGGGCGGGCCGGAGATGCAGCTGCATGACATTCTTTGGGCCGTCCATGACGGAAAAAACCGTGGTAGAAGCGAGGGCGAGGAAAATTTTGGGGAGTTCCCGGTTACGGTGGGAGGTCGGGGGCCGAGCGATGCGCATTTCTCTAGTACACGTACGCGTGTGTGTGCGAGGCGTTGGCTCTAACTGAACCCGATCGAGGCGTTGGGCACTAACTGAACCCGAGCGATTGCACTGCAGGCTACGCGTTAATGAACCCGAGCGATCGATCGATGGCTGTTAACTGAACCCGATCGACCAATTCCTTCGCTACTGCTGCTAACTAAAGCCGATCGATTGGATG